>NC_067164.1:30889259-30966759 GCF_903995435.1 Acomys russatus | reverse complement strand
TGAAAGTTTCCCTGCATATGGCCACTGTGGGATGTCTCACCTCTGAGTATGTGGGCCAGTCTAATAAATCCCCCTTATAAATATTTATTGCTGCTTTTTATGTTTCTCTGGAGAGTCTTGACTAATGCAAATAGAAACTAGGAACCAGGAACATGGGGACAGGCTTAAATAAATACAACTCCAGCATTAGAGCCACATTCTCGCCCCTAAATTTTTAATTTTATTCTATGGCCCTGACATTCACGCAACAACTATTTTCTATGCAAATCCTTTTAGGAACATAGAAAATAAAACAAAGGTATCTGGTACATGTTTATTCACAGCCGTATCCCCAACAAACTCAAACCCCCCCCTTTTAAAAAAAATTAAAAGGTAACTTTAATTTTAGTAATATTTTATTTAATAAAAAAGCTCAAAACAATCTGATCATAACAGACAAATTAACTTCACACTTTTGAAAGTCCTTTGAAGTATCAAGCATTATCATTATATTATTTTAAATTAAAAACAATAGGAAAAAATGAGCACATCGCAAATTTTACAGGTTCTTTTCTTTCTAAGGCTTTGAAATGTTAAGTATTATCGAAAAATGTTACACATAAACTATAAAAGTGGAGGCGGAAAGATGGCCCAGAGGTTAAGAACAAAGTCGGCTCTTTCAGGGGACGTGAGTTCAGTTCCCAACACTCACACTGAGAGCTCCCAACCCTCTGTAACTGCAGTTCCAAGGGATCTAAAGCTCTCTTCTGGCCTCTGAGGGTACCCTCACTCATGTGCGCACACTCACACACGTAATTAAAACATCAGATATGGTTTCTTTTTTCTCTAAGCCTTAGCTATGTTCCAGGAACTTTGCTGAAAGCTTTGCATGAATTATTTCATCTTTAGTGTGCAATAACTTATGTGGAGCTCAGTGCTCTCACTTCCCTGTGCAGAAATCAATGTTCAGAAAAGTAAATTGGAAAAGGGGAACTGGGCACAAAGCCCATCGCCAACCAAAAAAAAAATTACTTGCAAGTGATTGCATGTAGAAGAGGGGGTAAGTGAATTTCTTCAATTGAATTATACTGGGTATTCCAATGCCACTCCAGGCCAGGCCTCGTGGTCAGGCCTGAGGGGCTGGCTGGCCAAAAATGGACTCCATGCGTGGACTCCATGGTTTGCTGTTGTTGTTGCTGCTTTATTTGGTTTCTTGTTTTTTTGTTTTGGTTTTGGTTGATTGGTTGGTTGGTTTGGCATCTGTGCATGTGAGCACATGCGTGTGAGTGCATGTGCATGTGTGTGTGTGTGTGTGTGTGTGTGTGTGTGTGTGTGTGTGTGTGTGTGCTTCTTTTGGTTTTGATTTTTTTAAGAGAAAGAAGGAACGTGGCATTTGGGTAGATAGGGTCAGGGTGAGAACTGAAAATGCACTGGAAACAGCAAAGCAAATAAACAAAATATATTTTATGACAAGTGAAAATAATAAAGGAGGGGTCCCGCTCAAACTAAGGCACCAGCCAAGGACAATACAGGAGGTAAACTTTAAACCCCTTCCCAGATCTAGCCAATGGTCAGAATATTCTCCACAGTTGAGTGGAGAGTGTGATACGACTTTCTCACGTACTCTGGTGCCTCACATTTGACCATGTCCCCTGGAGGGGGAGACCTGGTGGCACTCAGAGGAAGGACAGCAAGTAGCCAAGAAGAGACTTGATACCCTATGAGAATATATAGGGGGACGTAATCCCCCTCAGGAACAGTCATAGGGGAGGGGAATAATGGGAAAATGGGGGGGGGAGAAATGGGAGGATACAAGGGATGGGATAAACATTGAGATGTAACAAGAATAAATTAATAAAAAAAAAAAGAATATAAAAAAAAAAGAAAATAATAAAGGAAGAAAATTGAATTAACTTCCTTATGTTAATAAAGGAGGCACCTATTCCTTTTTAATTTCTTTCATGTGCTTATTTCTTTATGTATCTATTTTGAGCTGTGTGTGCACCACAGTGTGCCCATGGAGATCAGAAGACAACTTGTGGGAGTCAGTTTTCTGCTTCCGCCACATGGATTCCAGGCATCAATTCAGGTAATCATCATGTTTTCAACAAGCACCTTTACCCACTGAGCCATCTTGCCAGCCCCCCTAAACTTGGTTTTTTGAGACGGGGTTTTCTCTTTGTAGCTCAGGCTATTTTAGAGTTTAACTAGTCAGCATAGACTATCTCACAGAAGTCACAACGTAGCCCAACCTTGCTATCCTCCTGCATTTGCCTCTGCCTCCTAAATGCTGGGTGTACAGATGTGTACCACCACGTCAGGCAACATACTAGATTTTAACATGACATTTTATCCTAATAATTCAGAAGACCCATTAAATGTTTTACTAGCTATAAAATATGACCCTTGGATAATACGGATTATGAAACTGTGTCACCTTTGCCTGTCACCGCCTAGCTCAGTGAGTAAGGAAATAATGTGAAGCCATCCACAGAATAGGCTCAGGAACAGGTTGTCTCTACAGAAAGATAATCCTTTGAAAAATATTCAACTTAGAAAATGTCAATGAAGCATTAACTGTCTTGAAGAAAAATTATGCAACTACTCGAGTCATGACCTTACAGAAGAGGCAGCAGTGCAATGCTGCGTTTTTATCAGATTCAATTGCTCAACCTTAACGGCCCAATTTAAAATAGGCAGTGCTCTGAAAGAAAGTCGAGACTTCCAAAGGGGCCAGGTGGTCTCTCTGGCACAACTTTCATCTTCTGGGATATATGTGTGGCACAGTGTTCAAAAATTATTTCACCCAAGTCCTCTGAGAGAGCCTTCTGAAATCACCCTATTCAATGCCCTCGCTGATTCTCTTGTTTGTCTATGTGGCAATTTCACTCAACGCTTATGGAAAATCAGTGTGACTTCTCCCCCAAATGCTTCTAGTATGTAGACTTGGTCTCCATAGACTGGGTTCTTTCTCATCTGAGCCGAGAAGTGGAACCCTTCTTTCCTTCAGGGTTCTAAACGCAGCTACTCAGTCATGAAATGAGCCTCGTCCATCAAAACCTTCTCAGGTCCAAAACCAGTCCACAATCTAAGTAAATTTAGTTCTAAAACAAAATTTGTGTGTGTGTGTGTGTGTGTGTGTGTGTGTGTGTGTGTGCGCGCGCGCGCACGCGCGCGTGCACGTGGTCACATACATGTACCTCATTTGTGACTGTGCCGTGGTAGAAAGAGTTTTAATTGTGCTATTTAAGTTTTCTATTTGACTGATTAAACATAAAAAAATCAAAGTAATTTAAATCTCAAATCCAATGTTTCATAACTTCAGAGAACAACTTTGCAGAACTTTTTTTTTTCCAAGGAAGAACAAAAAAGATAGCAAACCAATAAGCTGTTGTCATCAATAGACAGCCAGTTTTGACATAAGTGGGGGATGTCTCATGTCTGAAGAGCACAACTCTTTTGGTGAGGTGAGCAAATTGAAGGAGAGAAAAACTAAGGGCACGTTTTGTAGAGACAGACAGTGAAGGTGTTCTTTTTCTCTTGAACTTCGGCTGTGTGAATTTTACATGCTTAGTAAAATACAAAGTATCTATTTTCTCTTATAATTAACGAACAGACCCATTTTCTTTTCCAAATGAAATTAAAATTCAGCTTTAAAATAGTGACCTAGAGAAAGTGGAGGGTTGTACAAACCGGCGGTGAGATCTGATTCTGAATGGAGACCGCTTCTTTAAATGGTTTCTCCTTACTCCAGAGGTGAACTCCTTGTTCACACAAGCTACACGTGAACCAAATACTCCTCTCTCAAAAACATAAAATAATAAAATTAGGACACTCTACTCTCCCCGGGTCTAATATTAACTTTCATTTCTCTCTGTGATCCCTCTCTTAACCTGTTCCCTCTCTTTAACCACTTCTATTGTCTATTTTATTTCTACTTCTGAGTGAGATTTAAGCATCCTCCCTTGCATCCTCCTTGTTACCTATCTTCTTGGCTCTGTGAATTGTAGTACAGTTATCCTGTACTATATGGCTAAAATCCATGTATAAGTGAGTACATACCATGTGTGTCTTTCTGGGTCTGGGTTACCTCACTCAGGATGATCTTTTCTAGTTCCATCCATTTGTCTGAAAATTGAATGATTTCCTTGTTTTTAATAGCTGAGTAGTATCCCATTGTGTAAATGTACCACCATTTCTCCATCCATTCTTCCACTGAGGGACATCTGGGTTGTTTCCAGTTTCTGGCTATTATGAATAAAGTGGCTATGAACATAGTTGAGCAAATGTCCTTGTTGTAAGGTGGAGACTCTTTTGGGTAAATGCCTATGAGTGATATAAATGGGTCTTGAGATAGAGCTATTCCCAATTTCCTGACAAAGCACCAACTTGCAGAGAGAAGAGAAACCTTGAGTGGGCTTCTCTGTGACAAACTGGAGACTTATGACAGGGTAGATTCCTGGAAGGATATGAGACATGGGAGTGAGTCTAGCTGAGATTCCTAGTAGGAGGCATCATGAAGACCGAAGAGACCACCCTCTAACTAAACATGACTCCTAGTGAGAGGGGAACACAGACCCATCCGCAAAAACTTCAACCCAAAATTTACCATACCTTCAAGACATGCAGGAACAAACGTAAAGCAGAGATTGAAGGAGTCCAACCAATGCCTGGCCCAACCTGATACCCACTCCGTGGGAGACAGCCAATCCATGGCACTATTAATGATATTCTGCTATGCTTGCAGATGAGAGCCTATTATAGTTGTCCTCTCCACCCAGAAGTTAATGGAAACAGATACAGAGACGCACAGCCAAACATTGGGTGAAGTACAGGGAGTCTTGTCAGAAATTTCAGGGAAGGATAGAAAGACTCAGAGGGGACAGGAGTTACACAGGAACACCAACAGAGCCAACTAAGCAAGACCAGGGGGCCTGTGGGGACAAGGACCATGCATGGACTGGACCTAGTGACCCTATACAGATATAACAGATGGGCAGCTAGATTCTCATATGGGTCCCCTAATAAGGGGAATAAGGGCTGACTCTGACATGGACTCTGTTTCTGCTTTTCACTCATTTTTCCCTGGCAGGGCTCCCTCACCAGGCCATGAAGGAAGAGGACAATCTCAGTCTGGATACAACTTGATATGCTGGGATGGATGGGTAGGAGGTCCTCCCCTTCTCTGAGGAGGAGAGGAGAAGAGTTAGGGGAAACAGGAAGGGAGAGTGGAACCTGGAGGAAAGGAGGGAGAGGGTTATGACCAGGATGTAAAGCGAATAGTTAATAAAATGTTTAAAGAAAACAATAAATAAAATTAGGACAGGCCATAGCGGCATGCCTTTAATCCTAGTCAGAGGCTTACTTTCCTCTGTGAATTTGAGGCAGCCTGGTCTACATAGTGGTTCAAGGACAGCCAGGGCTATATTGTGAGACCATGTCTCAAAAAAAACAAAGGAATAATAGAGATATTAATAAATATATTAATGATAATAAATTATAATTTCTTCTATATGACATGACACATGGTATTATAATGTGTATATTATATTAATAACAATAACACCTTCCCTGATTCCTCATGGTCAAGTCTACCTTGTAAACAATTTCAGTTATTCCTGGTGACAGTACATGAGTCAAAAGGAGCCTTAGGACTCTTACTTTATATGATAAATATCCTATTTTCTTCTGTGTTCAGTACTGTAATGATATTAGGGCTACAACTGCTGCAGAAAGCCTATGTGCCAAAAGAGCACAGGCATCACACACAGAGAGCAAGGCTAAGTTAACAGGGTGGAGGCAGTATTTGAGTATCTAGATCAAGCCAGCTCATATACAAACAACCTCCTCCATGATCACTCAGTCCAAACTAATTTCAAGAGAATTGGTATTTTTACAAATACTTGAAAGAGGCATATGTTTTTGAGAGGAGACTTCATCCAGGAAGGTACCAACTTATCCGTCTTTAATCATGCCTGTGCTAGTCACAAATGCTTAGTTCTTTGTTTCTTGTTCTGTGTTATTCCATCATTCCTATTGCCTTCCCTTTGTACCTATGCACCAAGTATTCTACATGTTCCATCCCACATATCTTCTCTTCATAAATGTCAATACTCTTATCATCATTTGTGATCAACTGCCATATGTATAGGACTAGCAACATTAGTGCCATCATCATCATCATCGTCATCATCATTATTATTATTATTATTTCACTTAGTCTTTAATAAACAAGTGAGGTGAATATTCCTAACTTCACATTATAACTGAGACCACTGGAGCTCAAAGAGAGCTGCATTTTTAAGATAGGCATCCTATTGACAACTCTTGGCTTCAATGTTTGCCTGTAACTTGCTGGGGGAAATCAGTGAGTGACTTGATTTCTCCAACTCTCAATTGTCTCATCTGAAAACACAGGATTTTAAACAACAAACATTTAGAGTTAATAATGAGACTATAGCATTTGGCTACAGTACCTACCCAGTAATGAATATCAAGTAAATGTTTATTATTACTATTCAGCTAGAAAGCCTGAGAGTGGGAATTAAAACACAATCCAGCTCCCTAATTGGTATGCCGCAGTGCTTAATTCTCTATAAATCCTTCCCTAGTTTCAGTTTTTAAATGATCTGTGATCCTCATATTTCTTCCATGGTTTTATTTTTCTTTATTAGGGTAATATTCATATCAATATGGTCACCTATTTTAGTCCTTGATTTTGAGAATATAAATATTCCATGTAAAATTTATCTTCGTGTCTTCTTAATCCCCTTACAGATAATGAGTCATCATTTGAGAGGTGCTAGGTGATGAATAGAATATATCAAGCTGTTTATTATATTATAGTGTCACAAAGATATTGCTCTAAATAGCTTGGATGTTTTAAACTGTGGCAAATAGAAGTGGTGGAGTTGTGCTTTGTGAGAAAAAAAAAACTCTGAAACATCAGATATTAAAACTAATTTAAAGTTATCATTAAATGTCTCAAAAGCCTACCTGTATCATGCGACATCATTTACTTCTAGTTAGACTCAAGTGCTATTTTATTTCAAGTAAAAAGACCCTTCATAAATTCAGATTTAAATCTCTTTGATGTTAGTGGACCTTTAATGTAGGCATATAGAGTATGGAATTGGATTTGAAAAATACAATACCACTTATTATAATAGCTTTAAACTTCACCTTCTAAGGAAAAATGTATTAGGAGTAAGATTGAATTAAAACACAAAATGTATGGGGATAATCTAAGCATGACAACTCATGGGATTCAATGGTTTATAGCCATTTCCATATCTTCAACTTAAGGGAGAGAAGCAGCTTGTAGGAAAATCTCTGTCCAAGCAAAGCTCCGTGAATGTACATCCAATGACATTCTCCACATATGTGATCTCAAGTTTGTTAAATGCCATTTGAAATCCAACTAACCAGATAATTTCCAGAATTAGAAGAAATCCCCAGGGCAAGCCACTCTTATCACTTCCACACATGCATACCATGGTATTTTACCCATTTATCCCTCAGTGCTCTGCCTTTCCCACTTTCACTCCTCAGACTTGGTCTCTTTTCTTCCACATATTTAGCTTCAAATTTCACAGGAGAGAAAACATTATTTCTTTTTCTTTCTACCTTTATACACTCTGTGTTTCCCTGCTTTCTTTAGCTTCATTCTGCCCCTGCTCCACAATCCGACTTTAATGTCATGTGTGCATGTAAGAGAGAGAAAGAGAGAGAGAGAGAGACAGAGACAGACAGACAAAGAGAGACAGAGACAGAGAGACAGAGAGAAATATACATAGGGATATATATATGAATATATGCATTGTTCATATATGACACACATGCATATCACACACACAAACACACCATGCACATATATATGTGATTTGGATTTCATATATGAGATTTTTTTAAATGTCATTTATCTTTCTGAGTCTGGCTTATTTCACTTAATAGGATGATCTCTATTTCTTTGCAAATGTCATGATTTCATTCTTCTTTATGGCTGAACAAGCTTGTGTTTCTACGTTGTAGTTTACATATCTGTGTTAATAGGATATTTAATGAGAGTATTCTTGGTGTGTGACTGTCTTTAAGGAATCGCATTTCTCACTACCAGATAAAGGGACAACAATAAAAGCAACAGTTAAAAAGAAAACAAACAAACAAACAAAACAATGTTTAAGGTTGTTAAAAACAACAGGAGGATCCAAGATGGCGGCACCAAACATGCACATATCTGATCTGCAGGACAGAGATTAGGGACCAGGCTGGGAGCTACACAGACCACAAGACCCGGAGATCCATAGGTGAGAGGGATCCACACAGTGCAGAGCACAGGTGGGTCCAGCCTCGGGCCATCCAACTGGTCCACAGAGGGCAGGTGCCCAGTCCCCTCAGCCTGGACCCATACCTGCCTGCAAGCTGCAGCCATGATCTATATAATGAACTCAGTATCTGGGACTAAACTGTGGGTGGTGAAGCACCAGAGTCTATATCTGCTGGCCTGGGAAGAATCCAGGAAAACAGGTGAATCTGACCTCAGATCACCCCACTAGTCCACAGAAAGCCCCAGGAACCAGTGACCACACAGAAACAGTATCCAAAGCCCACCATAACCTATTGTGCCATACTGGTACTTGCACTCTTTCTCTCTCCCTCTCTGACTGAACTACGGGCTACAGAGAAACAGCATCAGTGTCTGCTGGCCCAGGGGGAGCGCAGAGTGTGACTCTGGGTTAGATCTGACCTCAGATCATCCTGCCAGTCCACGGAGGGACCCAAGGCCCATGTGGGGGCACAGGCAGCTGTGGACACATTCTCCAGCTGCAGTTCCATGGCCACACTCTCGGGATGACTGAAGTCAGCTGGCACAGCCTGAATGGATCAGGCAGAAACCTAGCCAGACAACCCAATCCGGTGGCTCTTCCCACACTCTCTTGGGTGGCATAACCCAACCTGAACAGATACAGCCAACCTCCACAAGTAGGAGGGTGGTACCTGCTCTCTCAAGTGGGACTGATCCTAGGCCCCAGGGCTTGAATGGACCAGGCAGAAGCCCAGCCAACTGGGACAAGTCAGCAGGGTTCCCACACTCTTAAGGCAGACTGAACCTAGGCCCCGAAGCCCCAGTGCCTGAGGGCAGGGTTTTCAAAGCCCAGCCAAAGGCAGGATGACTGGCTGTACCTACACTACCCTGAATCAAATCTTGGGCTGCAGAGCACAAGCACTGGCCTCTTCTGGCCCAGTGGGGAGCCCAGGGTGTGGAGCCAAGTCCCCTGCAATTGAAACCAGGCCATCTACCTGATCCAGGAAAGGGTTCTCTGATCCCCACAGGTAAGGGTTCTCAACCTATAGACACTCACCAACAAACTGGTCTCATCGACCAGTGAAGAACACCAGACCTTACCTCCAAGTGTCAGAGAAAGCAAGGTGACTAAAGGCAGTGTAAAAAGTACAACAAAAACCAAAACAATATGGCATCTTACATTGAATATTATGACTTGACTATGTAAAATACTTTATTTCTCTCAAATGCACAGTATAAATGTACTGTATATATAAATTGGAAGAATTATCATGAATGAAGAATGTTTAAGGATGTGGGTTTGAAAACATGTGAGGGGATAACAATTGAGATGTAATCTGAATAAATTATTTAAATAAAAACAGCAACAACAAAAACAATGTTTAAATATAATTTTATGAAACTAGAGCCAGGCATGATGGCACACACCTTTAATCCCAGCACTTGGGGAGGCAAAGGCAGGCAGATCTCTATAAGTTCCTGGCTAGCCTGGTCTACAAAACAAGCCCAGGACAGCCAAGGTTGCACAGAGAAACTCTGCTTTGGAAAAAAAAAAAAGAAAAGAAAAGAAGAAATTAGAAACTTCAACTACATCCTTAGTAATACTATAAAAGAGATGAACTAAAACACTAACAGAATATACTATGAATGTTTTAATTGCTTAAACTGAAAGTATTAATTACTAACAATCAAAAGTCTGCATAAGGAGAAAGAATAAAAGTGAGAAACGGTTTACAGGGAGATGAAATTTATATGGGATAAAGGTGTAGAACATTGTGGTGAGGCTGATCCAGTAAAACAAGCACACAACAAATAAAACAACAGCAAAGGCCGGTCAATTTTTTCTCACTTGCTAATGAAATATAGAATGGAATGTAACTGGTTTTTTTTTTTCCATTCCAAAACTGACAAGTCTGAGTCTGTATTTGCTTGTAGACCCTTATGTTGAGCTCCAGATTTACTTGGTGCAAGAGATAAATGTGCTTTGTGTCATTTTCATCTCTAAAGTCTAAATGGGCTAGACCAAAAAATGTCTGTGTGCTCCCTGGGTTCTACTCTGCAGTATCTGCATATCTGCTACAGTTGTGGGCTAAATTCATACCCAGGGCCAGCAACACAGTGAGCATGGTTCAGTCTGTTCCAGCTAATAAAATCTGAGGCATCCCAGTTCGAGGTCCCCAATCTACCGGTGTAGGGATGATATAGGAAATGCTCAGTAGTGGCTGCAACAATCTCCAAATGTCTCCAGAACTCTGAAAATGCATAAAGCAGCCCAGAGCAATAGTCACTATAGGTGACGCACGAGGTACCAAATGGTCTTCCCTGTCCTGTTCATACCTTTCTCCACCTTTTCGCCTCTGATTATATTCACACTGAGGTGGTATATTCACACTTCCCTCTGTGGTCCACTGTACATTTCTCACTCAAGTAAAGCAGTGTTCACAAATCAGAGTCTAAGTTACAACCGTTTTTGTGTGTACATATTGATTCTTGGGACGGTCTGTTGTTACATTTCCCCTCTTTATTTATTTTTTTTAACATTATTTTTTTTATTAATTTATTCTTGTTACATCTCAATGTTTATCCCATCCCTTGTATCCTCCCATTCCTCCCCCCCCCATTTTCCCATTATTCCCCTCCCCTATGACTGCCCTCTTTAAACATAACATGATCATCACATCGCTATTTGGGCTTAAAGATGCCTCAGGAGCCACGGCAACTAATTGAGCAGACCAGTGCGATGACACATAGATCTGTGGCAGCGGTAATGGAGTTATTGACACTATTCCCCAGTAGAAGAAGGGAGGAGCCAGAAAACCTTCACCCAGGCCTCTGGTTTTACACACTCCCTCGCTCCCAGCTGCAAATGATCTGGGAAGAGCTAGAGTACATGAGAAAGTAAAGCTTAATTGAAAGGGGCAACTCCGCATGCAGTTCCCATAAGGGCATCCATGACCCATGATAGACTGGAACTTTCTGGGGATTCACCTCTTCCGGGTCACCCACGCTTGTATCAGCAGCACCACCATGCTTGGTGAAGATGCCCAGTGAGCTCCTTGTTTCAGCACATAGGACTTTGAAGGACTTGTGGTTTGGACCTATCATTTGTACCCTATCTGGAGTGAGCGGATATTTGTTCATGACTCTCCAAGGAAAGCTGGCACGTGTGTTTCACTCACTTAGCCAGCAAAGAGGACGTGAGCTTTAGCATTTGGGGCTATAGCCACACAAGGGCCTAAACATTTTATTATAAGATGCCTCTTTAGATGGTTGTCCACTACAGCGTCAGGGAGCCAGCTGAGAAGTACAGGAGGTCCCTTTGTCAGCATTTGCTTGTTGCACACACTGTCAATCTCCCACATTAGGCTATTCTACAAGCTTGTAATCCTGTGGAGATCACAGAGCTATTCCTTTTCATTTTTCTGTCAGCTGGTCCTTGCAGGCCTCTCATGCTTTTCCACTTCCCCTATTTCCCTGAAGCCAAGAACTTATGGCTTGTTATAGCCCCGAGGAGATGTGTGACGTCATAGATATCTCTAACCCTCCCTCTCCACTCTGAGGAAATGACATCTCAAAACATGACAATGTTCTCTTTTGATTCCCTTATGTCAGAATGACCTTTTTTTCTGTAAGTAGTTCGTGTAAATATTTATTTTAAAGAGTATGAAAATGTTTGAGGTAACATATATTTTACACAGTATTCCCAAAATATGGTTGCTTCTTCTCACAAACAATGGAGATTTTTGAGTTCCTATACGATGACAACAGTGATATAGATCTTACTTTCTCTTACACAGCTTTCATAAATGTATACAGATCAGCAATGAGTAATCCTTTTCCTATAGCACAATTATAAGATAGAAAACTCTACAGGTTACTTACTTACACATACATATAGCCACAAGAGTCCATTCTACAGCTGACAGATAAGCAGATTAATCACAGTTTACAGGGTCTAGAAGCAAATACAACAGAACTGGGGTTAGAGTTGCCATAGTGCCGGAGCATAGAGAAATCAAAGAGGAGACATCCGAAAGGAGAATTATACTAAAATCCGAGAAATTACCACAGATGAACGTGATAGCTGGTACATCAAAATACTTGTGACTTGTGGGAGATGAGACAGACAGAGAACTATAGTTTAAAAGGTCTTGGTAACAGAGTGGTCACTCTTGGGAAGGTATCACAGTTCCCAAGGGAAAGAAAGAAATCTTCTCTGGGAAAGATGATCTTTGAACACCTATGTAAGGAGAGAAGAAAGTAGCCAGAGGTAACGCTAATGAAACAAAATAGTATCAAAGAACCATGAGAACAAAAATAATCCTCTCCCTCCATAATAATCAGTTATTAAAGAAACTATGTTTTATTGACACAACAACAGAACACTCTTAACTACCCCTCAGTGAATTTAAGACTACTTTCTCCTGATGGCACAGGAAAACCCAACCTGTATACTCAAAAAAAACAAGAAAAGCAACCTGGAAGTCCAAAGTCAACAGAAAATCAAACAAACAGAAGGAATATATCAAATACAACCATTTAAAGAAGAAATATCTTTAAAAGATAACACAAATGAATCGTAATCAATACCTAGTAGACATGAAAGAGCAAGAGAAACTCACATCAAAGCAGAGAAGGTGTGCAAACGGCACTTGGCATCCTGTTGATGCTTGTGACCGCAGGAACATGATACACATTATATGCCAATCTGCTGGCCTGTGTGCAGCTCAGACTTCGTCTCTCTATGTGCATTGATAAGATCACAGCCCCTTGACCTTTATTCTGCCTACGCCTACTGTGACCTGACATTTCCAATCATAGTGATAACATGTCCCATGTAACCTTTCACCCAGCACGTTATGTGGCTCCACCTCCTATGACGTTCTATTATACTTCGTGCCCTGGTTAGATGTGCTCAGTGGGTGAAGCATTTATAGAAATCTAAAATATGCCTTGTTAAGACTGACACACTGGCCATCTACAAATTATTTGATTAACATCAGACGCCATTGTAGATATGTCACAATCGCAAAGAAGAAAGAAATAGAAAATGGAGGGAAGGAAGAAGGAAGGAAGGAAGGAGGAAGGAAGGAAGAAGGCAGGAAGAGAAAAGAGGCTCAGGAGGGGGTTCTCATGCATCTGACCAGTTGAAGAAAGCTTTGTTCATCAGTACAAAACTACCAGAATCAAGTAAACCTACAGTTTAAGGCAAGTATTTATGAAGAAACATATCTTCCTTCATTGGAAGCGATAAGCAATTCACCGTTAAGTTCTTTTCCCATCAGGGTAAATCCTGAATACAAATGGAAACTCGAAGAGTAGGAATAAAATGTGCTCTTGCAAATCTTTAGACGCAAGCCAGAAACTACCAAAATTACCTCCCATGGATAAACATGAGGTCAGTTGTGGTTCACAGCACCAACAGCAGGAGCTGAGAGTCAGGTCGTCCCTCTTTCTCCACTTGATAAAGATTTTGTTTGTTGCTGTCAACTCTGGAATTTGAAGCGTAAAATTGGAGCATTTTGCAAGCAATGTTAAATTCAACACAAGTTCCGAGGCTTAGATGCTGAATAGCATCTCCTAACTGCAGGATTACGTTTTATATAAACTGCCAGTCCATCGGTGACAGGCAATCCTAGGGTACAGCTGTCTGTAGGCTGGAAATCCTCGGCAGTGATTTTTAGAGGCAACGCATATTTCAACCCACTTGATTTTCCTGTGATCTTTGAGTAAATTATGTGCACAAAATGACCTTTGGTCCTATTCTGAGTGGATCATCTCTTGACTCTTTCTTATGTTTACCTTTAAGGTACCATCTTGAGACTATAATCTTATAGATTTATACAGCAAGGAGATCTCACGGGATAAAAAATAAAGTATATGCTGGGCGTGGTGATGCACGCCTTTAATCCCAGCACTCGGGAGGCAGAGGCAGGTGAATTGTTGTGAGTTTGAGGCCAGCCTGGTCTACAAAGTGAGTCCAGGACAGCCAAGGCTACACAGAGAAACCCTGTCTCGAAAAAAACAAAAATTAAAATTAAAATTAAAATAAATAAAGTATATGACAGTTAGTCTTCATAGTCAGCTTGACTGGATGGAGGGATACCAAGAAAGTTGGTAAATCACACCCTGGACCTGTTAAGTTATTGACAGAGAGCATTGTCATACGAGTCAGCAAACTTACCTGAATAGAAACAAAGCCCCGTTTGATAGGCTGGAGCTCTAAGTGAAATAGGATGGAGGCGGGCACTCACATATGCTTGCATGCACACATTCCATTCTTCTTGAGTGAAGTGGGTGCATGTTTTTATGCTGCCCCTGCCAGCGGATATCAGACTCCAGATTCCTCAGCTACTTCATCCAGGCTTTCACAACACTAATGACTCACAGGGCGGTGCCTTAAGCTTCCAAGTTCAGTGTGGCACTACATCATTGCTAGATCTTTTTTGTTGTTGTTGTTGTTGTGCTAATTTTTTTGAACTTCTTATTTCTTTTTTTTTTAATTTTTTATTATTAATTTATTCTTGTTACATCTCAATGGTTACCCCATCCCTTGTATCCTCCCATTCCTCCCTCCCTCCCATTTCCCCTTACTCCCCTCCCCTATGACTGTGACTGAGGGGGACCTCCTCCCCCTGTATATGCTCATAGGGTATCAAGTCTCTTCTCAGTAACCTGCTGTCCTTCCTCTGAGTAGATCTTATTTGGAGGCTTCCAGCTTCTCAGAATGAGTAGCTACGGGTTTCCTCAGCTCTCTGGTCTTTTAGTTCCTCTAATGCATAAACCAATCGAATAATGCATACTCTAACACACACACACACACACACACACACACACACACACACACACACACACACACTGCACATGTTAGACCAGTGGTTCTCAACCTTCCTAATGCTGAGACTCTTTTTATTACAGTCCCTCATGTTATGGTGATCCCCAACCATAAAATTATTTTTGTTGCTACCTAAATAGTTGTAATTTTGCTACTGTTATGAATCATAATGTAAGTATCTGTATTTTCCAATGGTCTTATGCTAATCCTGTTAAAGAGTCCTTCAACCCCCTCCCCCCAAAGGGCTGTAATCCACAGGCTGAGAACCCTTGTATTAGAGTGAGAGATCACCTTGGTTCCTCTGGAGAACACTGAGCAAACTACACACAACATAGCAGGCCTGCCGTAGAAGGCAAAAGAAACAACACACAAGACAAGTTTCATAGGAAAATACAGACTATCTCTAAGCTAATATATTTAAGGGCATCAACTATTTATTGAATAAGTAGTTTTGGCCTTAGTTATTTATTACTATATAATATTTCATAACTGAGGTGTACAATTTGCCAACATATCATCAGCAGACAGCATTGCTATTAGTTAAACATGCCTCAACCATCAAAGTTGGAAGATTAATATCCTTACTGACATTTTACCTTCGTCTCTTAAATTTGGAAGATCCAACAGGATGAAATTCCAGGTGGAAATAAAGTAATGGTACTATAAATAATAAATGAAGATAAATTTTCTTTTAAAGCAAGGTAGCTGTACTATCTGGGGAAATTCAAAAATTACCATAGATGGCCTGAGCTACACAATGTGGATCACATCTTATAGTATGTATTCTTTAAAAGTTCAGGTTTTAGGGCTGGAGGGATGGCTCAGGGGTTAAGAGCGCCGCCTGCTCTTCCAGAGGTCCTGAGTTCAATTCTCAGCAACCACACGGTGGTTCACAACCATCTATAATGTGATCTGATGCCCTCTCCTGCAGAAAAAGCACTCATATGCAATAAATAAATAATTTTTTAAGTTCAGGTTTTAAAATGAAGTTTTAGGATATTCCCATTAAATATGTATATGTATGTCTATATGTGTGCATGTATATATATATATATGCATATACATACAGAAATATTTTGACATTTTAGGTATATTCTGTTTTAGACGAATGTCCCTGCCATCACTCGTGCTATTCCTTAGACCCCCTGAGGATTTTTTTTAATCTCATAAGCTAATCTTTGAACTTTGATAAACATCTTTCCATCTCCTAACTCTCTGGTAATCACTAGCTGTGTCTCTGTTTCAGTGAATTTGTCTTGAATAATAGATATTTTAAAAACAACTGATTGGGGGCGTGGCTTGTCTTTGTCTCTCTATCATTGGTTGCTCACTTGAGGTCATGCTGACTTTTTTTTTTAAATAAACATTGTTTGCTATCAGCCTTTCTGTTAGGCCTGTCTATCCCAAAGACACCAGCAAGTTGTGCTTTTATTTCCGTGTTGTCCCACCTCACTGTATTCAAGTAGTTCCTCTTGCTACTGATTTCTAGTTTTACCACATTATGGTCCCTGGGACTTGATAAAATATCTTGAAAAGCTTTGAGACTGTAAGGGTTTAGCTCCATTTCAGATAAGTTTATTTAAATCACATGTGATTCTTGTTTCTTAAAATGTTTTATTTCTGGGCTGGAGAGATGGCTCAGAGGTTAAGAGCACTGGCTGCTCTTTCAAAGGTCCTGAGTTCAAGTCCCAACAACCACATGGTGGCTCATAGCCATCTATAATGTGATCTGGTGCCCTCTTCTGGGATGCACATGGAGGCCAAACACTGTATACACAATAAATAAATAAACCTTTAAAAATATTTTTTATTTCTAAGAGCATATGCTAATCCATCAAGCATCAGATTTTTAAGGAGTTACTGGTATCAAATCCAGCACTAAATACAACAAGCCAGGTTCTTAGAAAACCTTCATTTAATTAATATTAAGAAAGTTGATAATTACACACACACCTTTTTAGCAGCAAACTTATCAAGACAATATGAAAAATAAACAAATGAATAAGCATAAACCCAGGCAAAACAAGGGACCATTTGATGATAAGTGAAACATAGCTCAGTCTGGAATTGGAGTGAGTGGGCAATTCAACAAGGAAGTGCGTACAGTGCTACACGTGGTGCCACACACGCTGCTACACACGGTGCCACATGAGGTGCCACACATGCTGCCACACGCCGTGAGTGCTGTACACAGAGTGCTATCACTGCACTGCCAGTTAGGAAGGACACATTGAGAGCTAAACAATGCCACATCCGCATCGAAAGCTGACAATTTCTGTAGTTATTTTAGAATCAGTTTGTGCTCTGGCAGTAATTGGTTTTAACACAGCTCGTAGCACACAGTACACACTAGAAGGAGCTCTCTTCATGGGCCCTTGTCCCTCTTTGTCTTGACTGTAATTTTTATGTGACTGAAGAGGATGACAGGGTTCATAATGAAAAAATATATATATACAAACTTAAGGGCTCAGTGCATCATGTTGCTCTGATTTGATGCCTTGGCAACGTTTTTTATTTTAGCACTCTGTTAGCTAGAACATGGTAATG
This sequence comes from Acomys russatus, assembly GCF_903995435.1. Lineage (NCBI taxonomy): Eukaryota > Metazoa > Chordata > Mammalia > Rodentia > Muridae > Acomys > Acomys russatus. Next base: position 30,949,093 of record NC_067164.1, on the reverse strand, counting down.
TGAATGTTATTAACTGTATGATTTTGTATTTTTAATTGTTTGTACTTTCACCTATGTTTTTTCCTGTTTTTTCTTCCTGATTATGGTCTCCTTCTACTCCTCCCAGTTCCTCCCTACATCCTTCCCCACCCAAATCCACAAAGAACCTTCTAAGAGATAATAACAAAATACAATATGATAAGATAAAACAAAAATTCACATGCTGCAGTTGGACAAGACAAGAGGAAAGGAGTCCAAGAGAAGACACAGAATCAGAGACCCACTCATCCACACACTCAGGAATCCCATTTTTAAAAAACGCCGAACTAAAAGGCCCTTAAGGCTAAAGTTTGTATTAAAAGTTGTATCTAATAAACTATCTTAATTATATAATTACAATGACAATAAGATAATTTTGTCTACACAGAGGTCATGAAAACCATAATTTTATAAAGAAACTCATGCTTTAACTGAGAACAGACTGGGTGGTTCTAGTGTTTTGACGCCCTGCCTCCACCTCTCCAGCCTTTTCTATCTGCCGCAGCACCACAACCAGCCACACCCTAGGACACAGCAGTACAGTAACAGTCATCTTCGGCGCTGCTAACACCTCTACCAATTTTCAAACCCACATCCTTAAACATTCTTCATTCATGATAATGCTTCCAATTTATATACACAGTACATTTATACTGTGCATTTGAGAGAAGTAAAGTATTTTACATAGTCAAGTCATACTATTCAATGTAAGAAATAAAAATCCATATTTATTTTAATGCAGTATTAAGTTACATTTTCCTTTCCATACATAATCACAGAGTGCTAACTTACTAGATTTTTTTTTTACATTTGTAACATGTTTAGATTTTTTAATTATAATAAACTATCATAGCTATGGCAGTGTCTTACAATATTACTACATTGTTGAAACTTATTGTTGATGAGGAGGATTAAACTTCAGGGACATTTGCAGTAAGGCTCATAAAGATCATTTACTGTCTGGTAATGATGTAGCCTGAACCTGAAAACACGTAAGGCCTTGGGCTGTAGAGGGACATTCGTCTCTGCTCTATGACTGTGGACACAGTGTTCAGAGTCTTAAGCCTCTGCTCTCACTGTGATACTCCCTCCCGCTGTGGTAGGCGAAGGTGAGGGTACCCTTAAACTGTGGTAGAGTAACCTCTCCCTTCCTTATGGCCACATTAGGAAATGCTTTCATCACAGCAATAAGAAAGTTAACTCTCACCTGCTCACCCCGTCACTGGCTTGTTGGAATCACCACAGCATCAGCTCTGACCTTCTGCTGATTCAGCTATCTCTGTGTCCAACCCGGCTATCTTGTGTCTTCATAGGCACATGAGGTCTCAACATCCTTAGCGTTCTCTTTGTATGAGTGGAAGCAAAAGTGCAAATGCAGTTTGGAGCACTGAAATGTTATGGGTCATAATGTCATGTTCAGTCATAAAACAATGACCTACAGATCCAACACACATGCTCCAGATCTGTGGTTCTCAACCTTCCTAACACTGGGGCTCTTTAATTCAGCAACTCTTGTTGTGTGACTCCCCCCCCCCACACACCATAAAATTATTTTCATTGCTACTTCATAACTGTAATTTTGCTACTGTTGTGAATCATAATGTGGATACCTGTATTTTTTCCAATGGTCTTAGGTGACTCCTGTGAAGGGTCATTTGACCCCAAAGGGGTCCTGATTCACTGGTTGAGAACCGCTGCTCTGCATGTTGGTACCCACATAGCAGATCAGCCTATGACCCTATGTTCTCAATTTGAAAGACACCACTTATTATACAGACATATTTGTTTTAAGGAGAAAGCATTATAATCTACAATCAGCCCTAACAACTGATCTGACATCTATTTGACATAAAAAGGAGCATTTTTTCTCTAACAATGCAGCAGGTGAAACGGCACCCATCCTAGCTCATCAAGATGAGACTTTTCCAGAGAAATGCCTCAAAGTGGAATGACACGTAAACGGTCAAAGAAATGTTTGTGGACCTGATTGAAAACAGTGGAGGAAAGCAGCCGCCAAGTTGACGCTGGAGATGTCTGCTAGGAATCGGAGTCTGGTCTGCTGTGTCTCACTGCACGAAGAGACACACTGTTTGGGCTGGGAGAATACAGTCATAAAAATGAAGTTATCTGAAGAGCAACAGTCATTTACCCAGATCATTATCTGGTTCAAAGGCATCTTGTCTTAATGGGGTGGGTACTAATGGAGATACTAGGTTTACCAGCGTTTCCATTAATGACCACTTTCATCTTCTTCAATTGCCTAAAATTGAATAAGTCCCTTATTTCCAACTGGAAATTCAGGAACATTTCCAGAACCAGATGCATGTTTCCTCACTTTAACCAAGGTGCCACAACCCCTCTATAATCTTATGTAAGACATAGAAATGTGCTCTGCAGTTGTTCCAAGTCCTGCAGTGCTTACATTATTATTGTCCAGGTCGTTTTATGACTGCTTGATCTTATAATAATGTGGTCCCCTCTGATCTTTTTAGTTATAAGATAAATTGTTGCGCATTATCTTATCATGTTGTGTTCACTGTTAAGTCTTACAGAAAGCTCTTTCCTAAGCATAGTTCATCTTCCGAGCTTAAAAAAAAAAAAAAAAAAAAAAACTCAGGATCATATGAAATGAGTTTTAAAATGAGGGACATCATTCTGTATGCTTATGATTAGTGTATCAATTTTCACCCAAAACAAGGGGGAGGGAAATCCAGTAATGGTGGCACACATCTGTAGTCCTAGCCCTTGGCAGGCTGAAGCAAGAAGGCCTGGAGTTCAAAGTTAGCATCAACTACATAACACGCTTAAGGCCATCGTGGGATACACAAGACCTTTTCTCAAAAACATTGATATGAGAGACAGAGACATATGGACATAAAGAGAGAAAGAAAGAGACAGAGAGAGGTTTCTTGCTAACAACAAAAAACAGGACTTGTAACTTTGTTCTTAAATCTTCCATCCTGCATAACAGTGATGTTTCAAAATGCATAACAGATAATGGAATATTAACTACAGATGCTAGTGCTAGGTTAATGTGGTTGTAATAGGCAAATAGCCAAATGGTTCAAGGAGGTAAGCGTGCCACAGATTTCACGAAGGTGTTTGTGGCTAGGTGAGATAACGTAAAGAAAATTAAAAAAAAATTGGATACAAATGAAAAGTTATTCTTCTTGAGAATCTCCCTTTTAGTATCTTAGTGACTATACTGAGGCTTTGTGTTTGCTTTTCTAAGATATCATAAACAAGTTTTTAATTTTTTTTTATTAACTGTAGATAACATGTACCAAAGATGGGAACACAGGATTTAATCCTCCCTTGGCCATTAACTCGCTGGGTGGTCTCAGAGTTCGGTCTCTTCATCTTCAAGTATAAATATTCATACTGTGTCTTCATAAGGCCAGAAGACTGTGCCAAATTGTCTCCCAAACTTTCTCAGTTTTGATTTTTGTTTTTGTTTTTGTGTTTCTTAAGACTGGTCTCTAACTCACTTGGGTAGCCAATGCTGGCCTTGAACTTTTGATCTTCCATTTCCTGAGTGCTAGAATTAGAGGCTTGTACTTCCACATCTGGCTCTAGCTTTCTAATCCAAACTTACTTCTACATCTAATTTATTGGTTCTCCCCGTCTATGTACAGCTACTCCCTGAGCAATTAAATGATAGTTTGGCAATCAAAGTTTACAGAGAATGTTTACAGTATTATTTTTCATGTGATAATGTTGGAGACTACAGTTTTCCAGAATCTCTTTTTGGTCATGTCTTTCGTGTTGTCATTTCAAGGCAGCTGGTTCGTGGTTCGGCTCACTAAGACAAAAAGCACCTATTAAAGAAGTCTACTACATCCTCGCCAGGATGAGCAGGGGTGGGAAGTCAGAGGGCTTGTAGAGAGAGAAGGGAAACCAAGGGCGGGGGGCATCTCTAAGACAAGCTGGAGACCTGCTACAGGGTAGGCTCCTGAGAGGATATGGGGGTGACTCCGGCTAAGACTCCTAGTAGCAGGGGTCTTGAAGACTAAAGAGGTCACCGTCTAGCCAGACAGGACTTCAGTGGAGAGAGGGAAACCAACCCACCCTCAAAAGCTTCAACCCAAAATTTACCCTGCCCACAAGATGTGCAGGTACAAAGATAGAGCAGAGATTGAGAGAATGTCCAACCAATGCCTGGCCCAGCCTGAGACCCACCCCATGGGAGAGAGCCAACCCCTGACACTATTAAATATCCTCTGCTATGCCTGTAGATGGGAGCCTAGCATAACTGTCCTCTGAGAGGCTCTATCCAACAGAGGAAAGAAACAGATGCTGAGACCCACAGCCAAACATTAGGTGGAGCTCGGGAAGTCTTGTGGAAAAGTAGGGGAAAGGATAGAAGGACCCAGAATGGACAAGAACTCCACAAGAAGACCAACAGAATCAACTAATCTGGGCCCATGGGGGCATGTGGAGGTGGAAGCACCAACCAAGGACCTAGTCCCACTACATATGTGTAGCTGATGGGCAGCTTGGCCTTCTTGTGGGTGCCCTAGTAAGTGGATCAGGGACTGTCTCTGACATGGACTCTGTTGCCTGTTTTGTTTTGTTTTGTTTTGTTTTGTATGGGGGGTTGTTTGTTTGTTTGTTTGTTTGTGACTTCTCCCTGGCGGGGCTGCCATGTTGAACCTCATTGGAAAAGGGTGCACTCAGTCTCAGTCTTGATGGGACTTGATGTGCCTGGGGGGACTGGGGGCCTCCCCTTTCCTGATAAGGGGAGGGGGAAGGGATGGGAGGATAGGACCAGGAGGAGAGGAAGAAGGGGGAAAAATAGGGATATAAAGTGAATAAATAAATAAACATAAAAATAAGTCTGTTATAAAAGGCCAATGTTATCCTATCACTTGGGAGACAGAGGCAGGTGGATCTCGGAGTTCAAGGCCAGCCTGGTCTACAGAGTGAGTTCCAGGACAGCCAGGGCTATGCAGAGAAACCTTGTCTCAAAAGACAAAACAAACCAAGGCCATTTGTTTTGTGTCACTAAATATCAGGATTGCAGAAATATTGTAGCTATAACCAGTACTTAGAGTTCCAAGTTAGGAGGAGCAGAATGTGTCCCTGAACTAATATGAAATGTATTAGTACTGATGGTACTCAGCATAAAGCAAGGATGCACAGGCATCAATGAAGGGGTTGCTGATTCAGTAAATCAGCACTCGATGTGACAGAGTAGAACCACTCGCTGTACTGAATCTGTTGTTCTTTATTCACGGACTGGATTAACTCACCAAGAAACCATATCAACCAGAAAAGGGGGGGGGGGTTCAGATGTGGTCCTCATCACAATATTTTTTTTTCTATTATGATCTTTCTTCCAGAAAACTACATGAGCTGGAAACAGAAAAAGACATCAAATAGGTTCATATCTATTTTTGTGCCTGCCGTCTGATAAAACAAAATGCTCCACCATGTTTTCAATTCCCTCGGAAGACCATGCACATTTGCTTCTGGCCTTCCCTTCACTTACTGCACTGGTTCTAAGATTTGTATGTGTGCAGGTACCTGACAAATCTGAAGTGCTGTGAGGCCACCTGTGTCCTTCGGGCTCTCGAGACTTCGGCTCACCCATTCTCACTCTGCCTCCCTACCTCTCACTCATGTCTCACAAACACAGCTAGCTGTTGGTGTATTCGCGGTGTTGTTTCCCTCTGACTGTTTGGTTTTATTTCCCATTTCAAAGCTGACTCTTAAAAGCTCTAGAGTTTTGGAGATTCAACTACCATGCCCACGCTACTTTGTACCCCTGCCTCCTTCCCTGGACAGTGTTACAGGATTTTCATGAGGAAGGTCTAATTTTTGGTCAGTCCACGTCATTGATTCCAGGACAAGCAGACCTCATATTCAGGAGTAGATGACCAACGTATAATGGACTCCATAGCAAGCGTGCACACTCATGCACGTGTGTGTGTGCGTGTATGTGTGTGTGTGTGTGTGTGCATACTCATGCACACACTTTTATTTGGTCTTCTTTTTTCTCTTTGGGTGTGGTCATATTTTGTCTTCTTGGTTTTAGGGCTTTTTTATTGTATTGGGTTTTTTGATTCTCTTTTGAGGAGGAACTTAAAAGTTGCATAGGTAGAGAAGAGAAAAGTAACAGAAAAGATTGGGGAAAGGCAAGAATATCACCGAATATGATCAAAATGTATTTAAATTTAAAAGTTGTTTTAAGTAAAATATAAAAAAAAAAAAAAAAAAAGTCTTTTAACACCAATGGGGATGGTACTTATTTGTTCTAGATTCAGAGCCCAAGTCCCCCATTGCCAGCATTTTTGACTTTCTTGCCTAACAGAAAACCCACTAAAGGTCTGAGTGTTCGTAGTGACCCTGCTGTCCCTGTGTCCTTCCTGTGAGGCACCACCATGTTCACCCCCTGGACAAACTCCAACTTAAACATTCTGATCTTCATTTGTCTTCTCAGAATTAATTTCTCTTGTTTGGACCCCAACCCTTTGAACTGAATGTGATAAATACAACCTATATCTAAGGTATCACTAGTGCCTTGATCATACACTTTGCGCTTCAGGGCTTGTTTTTGTTGTGGTTTGAGGGATTAAAACTAGGGATTTGAGTTGGGCATGTGTTTTTTACCACTGACCTACATTCCTAACCTTATCTGGTCTCCTTCATTCCTTCCTCCCTTCCTCTTGTGTGTAAACTGTGTGTATGTACATGGAATGTATTGTGTGCATACATATGTCCCTACAGGTATACACACATATATGCATGCCTATGGATGCTCAGGGGCCTCCCTGTGTCACCCTCTACCTTATTTGAGACAGAACCTGTCCACCCCAGCTGTAGGGTTCCAGGCATAAGCCACTATGCACAGATCTTACATGGGTGCCGTGGATCTGAACTTGGGACTTCATGCTTGAGTGGTAAGTGCTTCTACTCACCGACTCATCTCCCCGACCCCTGAGAAGCAACCATTCTGGTGGAAATTTCGGACACAAATCAACTATGCAAGAAAAAAAATGGGGTCAGCAGAAACCTTCAGATATCCTGAAAGACGACGCACCTAATCAACCAAGGCAATCACAATGAGACATGTTTCCCAGATAAATTAGCTCTATTCTTGTTTTGTCTTGATAAGGTCTGATTGCATAGCCCATGCTGACCTTACTGACATAACCCTCCAGCCTCAGTTTCCCAAGGGCTGTCCCATAGCTCTGAGGCAGCAAATGAGTTCTGATGGGGAAAGTACACAGCAGCCATAACCTTGATTCAGGTAACTTGCCTGGATCTATCAGAGATGGACCCCAGAGTATAGACTCTTGCGCCTGTCCAGTTAAGCAGGCCATAAGCTTATGGAGTCTTACATTTAGAAATGAAGTAATGAACTTTTTTTCTTCCTTTGTTCCCCAAGGATGAATACCCCTGAACTTCCTGTTAAAAAAGAAGTCAAGTTTGGAAGAGCCTGTGTGGACTTGGACCCTGATGCACTGTAGACACTGCCCTCAGAGGAGCCAATTATTTCTAGCTTAGAGGTGAGCTAATAAAGCAGAGAGTTCTTCGCTAAAAATACAGCAAGAAAAGTCACAAGGATCTTCTAGGTTACAAATTTCCTTTGGAATGTCTGCCAAGCTTTCCCAAAGTTTGCAATCTCCAATATGAAGGACATCAACATAGTTTAATGAAATGAGCTTCTTATTGTAGACTTCCCAGTTTCTATGTACATATGGACACCCATGGCTGGCTTACCCCTGTGTACATATGGACACCCATGACTGTCTTACCGCTGTGTACATATGGACACCCATGGCTGTCTTACCTCTATGTATATATGGACACCCATGGCTATCTTACCTCTATGTACATATGGATACCCATGTTGTCTTACCACTGTGTACATATGGACACCCATGTTGTCTTACCGCTGTGTACATATAGACACCCATGGCTGTCTTACCTCTGTGTACATATGGACACCCATGGCTGTCTTACCGCTGTGTACATATGGACACCCATGGCTGGCTTACCTCTATGTACATATGGACACCCATGGCTGTCTTACCTCTGTGTACATATGGACACCCATGGCTGTCTTACCTCTGTGTACATATGGACACCCATGGCTGTCTTACCTCTGTGTACATATGGACACCCATGACTGGCTTATCTCTATGTATATATTGACACCCATGCTATTTTACCTCTGTGTACATATGATGGATGCCCGTGGCTATCTTACCTCTAAACTTTTCCTTCTGCCCTGTCTTCTGGAGCCGTTGTTATCTCACAAAGAAACTCTTTCGTCCTCAATCACGCTGCAGATTGAGGTTGTATGAAATAAAATACAAGATCTAGGAAATGAAAGCACTATGGTAGCCAGAGGTCGCAAGCAATGAGAGAGAGAGAGAGGAAGGGAGTTTTAAATAGGAAATTCATTTAGTGTGGCCACCATGATGCTGGGGATTCAGAACTGTCAAGTCCAGTTTAAGGACCAAGAACCCAGATGCCCATCTAGGCTGACAACACAGTACCGGTGTAAAGACCAGGCAGAGGCAGTAGAGGCCCAAGAACTGTGGTCTAGACAGAATGTGGAAACAGCTTCCTGGAGACTCTTGCTCAGCAGAGGATGTTTTTGTTCTACTGAGGCTTTCAACGGTTTGGAGGAGACCTGCCACATTCATTACAGAGAGCACTCTTTCTCCTTAGAGTTCACCCCTTTAAATGTTAATGTCAACTAAACAACTAAATCTGATGGAGTGGGGCTGTGTTCCCAGCTACTTGGGAGGCTGAAACCGGAGGGTCATAAATTCAAAGCTTGTTGGAGCTACTGGGAGAGTTTGAGGCTAGCCTGAGTAACTTAATGGATCCTGGCAGCAGCAGAGGAGAAGGAGGAGTTGGAGTCAGAGTCATCATTCACCCCGTGTCACTTTGGCATCCGTAGCCATTGCCATAAACCATGCTGATCCCTAATAAAGTAATTATCATATTCTGCATGCTCTAATAAAGTCAACGTATGCTCTATCTAAGACTTCAACTAATTGGATAAGGCACTGTTACCTTGGTCCATCGTGGTGTGGTCCATTGTCTCTCTAGCTTTTAATTTCTTTGGGTCTGTCCTCTCATTGTTCACTGTGATTTCCATTTGGACAGCAGAAGCCAAATTTCTGGACTGCTTAGGACAACAGTTCAGAACATCTGTCCCAAATCTGTCGAGTGATAACACAAAAAGAGGAAGCAGAAGAGTTACAGCAACACCAGAAAAGAAAAAAATAATACCACATGCTACAATATACATGCATCTCAAACCTATAATGAGCAAGCAGACAGACATCAAAAAGCGTAGAGATGTGGATAATATAAGCTGCCTGGAAGTAGAAGTGATGCTTCTTGGACGTGAAGTGAATTAACAGGAACATGGACCACTCTGTGGGATGCTTATAAAGTCAGTTTCTTGGCCTATATGTTCCTTTGGCAAAGAGCTGTGAATCTATATTCTTACAATCTACACATGCCTCTATACTTTATAACATACAATCCAGAATGTTAAACTGAGAGATTGAAGCCACCATGGTCATCTATTCCGTCTACAGGAAGATCGGAAGAAAGGCTGACTTGAAATACTATCAGGAAGTAGGGACAAGAAAAAAAGTTTTGTTTTTAAAAGTTGCAAATTTTTTAACCTCTTTGGAAAACATTTTGGTATTATCTTTTAAGGTTGAGCATGTAAGTGTACTACAGCTCCATAATTATACCCTTAAATCAGAGAATATTTTGCATATCCATTTCAGACAGCATGCCAAAAAAGTTTGTACAGGTATTATTTATGAAAAAATTATAAAAATTAAGAGGAAAAACCATTTGGGATAACTCAGAAAAAGAGAGTGACAAATTAACTAGTGCATTTGTATGACAGCAATGAAAATAAAAGAATACAACTTCACCAGGAATAGAGATGATCTCATAAACAAAACACGAGGACTAAAAAGCAAATTAAAGCAGCTGTATAAAGTTTAATGATTTAAAAGTCTCCAAGATAGCAAAATGAAGATTCCCCACAGTCAACAAAGCTTTAAAAGAAAGTGAAGGAACAGGAAAGATGCATTCAGAAATCCAGAAGCTTAGCTGCATCCTGGTGATGGGAGTGGGCATGGGGGGAGGAGGGAGGGGAGGGGGCATCCGGGGGGAGGAGGGCGAGGGGGGATGGCCGAGTGTCTATCCAGAATCTTTAATAGTCTAATTCTTAAGTTAGAGAGTTTGCGATTGTTTTACTTTGTAATTTGCATATGTGTTATCATATTTATTTGCATATGCAAGTTACAAAATGAAAAAACATGTTTAATTAATTTATTCAAATTACATCTCAATTGTTATCCCCTTGCTTGTCTCCTCCCATTCCTCCCTCCCTCCCTCTTACACCCTATTCCCCTCCCCTAGGTCTGTGACAGAAGGGGACCTCCTCCCCCACCATATATGGTCACAGCCAACCAAACCTCATCTTAGTAGCCTTCCTATTCTTTCTCTGAGTGCCACCAGGCCTCCCCACCAAGAGGAAGTGGTCAAATATGGGGCATCAGAGTTCATGTCAGAGTCAGTCCCCGCTCTCCACATAACTGTGGAGAATGTCCTGTCCCTTGGCTAGATCTGAGTAGGGGTTCAATATGTACTGCATGTATTGTCCTTGGTTGGTGCAGTATTTTGAGCAGACACCCCTGGGTCTAGATCTGCCCATCATGATGTTCTTCTTGTAGGTTTCTAGGACCCTCTGGATCCTTCTAAGGAAATGAAAATTTTATCTGGGAATTCTGGTTCAAGAATAAGCATAAGCTTCCATCTGAGCATTTGAAACTAGTGGTTCTTAACCTGTGGGTCACGACCCCTGGGGGGGTCAGCTGACCCCTTTTATCCTGCATATCCAATATTGCATTATGATTTGCAACAGTAGCGAAATTACAATTATGAAGGAGCAATGAAAATAATTTTTGGTTGGGGTTCACCACAACATGAAGAATGGTATTGAAAGGATGCAGTATTTTAAAAGTTGGGAACCATTGGTGGTTTTTTTTTTTTAAGTATAATTACATCATTTCCCCCCACCCCTCTTATGTACCTTCCCATTGCTCTCTCTTAAATTCATGTCCTCTTTTTCTTTAGTTGTTATTGTTGCACATGCACACACACACACACACACACACACACACACACACACACACACACACACATACATATGTAAGTACGTACGTAGGTATGTATGCTTGTATGCACGCGTGCATACTTCAGGCTTCTGTTTGGCATCATTAAATTCAGTCAGTGTTTTGAGTGGAGAAATCTTCGTGACTCTGACCCCAGTTTTATCAAGGCAGATCTTTACAATTAAGGAGTCCTCCGGTTCTCCTGTTCACCACTAGGGGCCGCTGCCTATGCCTATCTCGATTCATAACCTTTAGGCTCTGCCCAGCTTCTTTATTTGTCCCAGGAGTCTGGGGCAGATCCTCAGGACTTCCCTGGAAGGTTTCTTGAGACGTTAGCTCTTCGTTCCTTGTTGCTTCTAGAGCAGTCTTGTGGTCTAAATACATGCTTTTTAAATTTGCCTGTATTTTTGTTTTCAGCACCATGTTTGTCTCTCATCTATGTGGCAGCAGAAGCCAAATCAGATTCATTTCTTAAAAAAAAAAAAAAAAGTCAAGACTTTTTCTCAGTCTATGTACCTGCTCTTTCACGCTGTCTATCTTCCTGATGCTTCTGTGGCTGACTTCTTCCAAACCTTCATTTCTCAGCTTGAATGTCTCCTTCCCCAGGAAGTCACTGACGCCTGTCTAAAGGAGTCGTCCCTTTTTTTTGAGACTGGGTTTCTCTGTGTAGCCTTGGCTATCCTGGACTCGCTTTGTAGACCAGGCTGGCCTCGAACTCACAGCGATCTGACTGCCTCTGCCTCCCGAGTGCTGGGATTAACGGTGTGCGCCACCCACGCCTGGCTGGAGTCATCATTCTTTATTCCACCCAACATTATTTTTCTTTATGGCACCATTAGTAGTGCCAGCTAGGTGAAGAGGATCCAAAAGCAGGCAACGGAGTCCATGTCAGAGACAGCCCCCACTCTAATTGCTAGGGGACCCTTATGAAGACCAAGCTGCCCATCAGCTACATTTGTATAGGGGACCTAGGTCCAGGCAATGCATGTTTTTTGGTTGGTGGTCAGTCTCTGCAACCCCCATGGTCCTTACATAATTGACTCTGTTGGTCTTCTTGTGGAGTTACTGTCCCCTTCAGGTCTCTCTATCCTTCCCCCAACTTTTCCACAAGACCTCTTGAATGGCGCTGGATCTCAGCATCTCTTTCGATTCCGTGCTGGGTGGGGGGCTTCTCAGAGGACAGTTATGCTAGTCTCCCGTCTGCAAGCACAGCTGAGCATCATTAGTAGTATCAGGGGTTGGCTCTCTCTCCCATGGAATGGGTCTCTGTCATTGGTTGGGCATTCCCTCAATCTCTGCACAGCTTGTTAAAAGGGTAAATTTTGGATCAAAGGTTTTGTGGGTAGGTTGGTGCCCTACTCCCTTCACTGGAAGTCCTTGCTGGGTATAGGAGGTGGCCACTTCAGTCACTATATCCCCTACTTCGAGGAAACTCAGCTAGAGTCACCCCCATATCCTCCCAAGAGCCTACCCCACCGTAGGTGTCCAGCTTGCCCCAGAGATGCGCCTTACCGGCTGGATTCCCTTCTCTCTCCCTTCCCATCTCTGCTCTCTGCTCACCTGATCCCAACTCTGGTTCCCCTTCCCAACCCTTCTTCCATCCAGTTTCTCTTCATCCAATCCCAAGGTCTATTTTATTTCCACTTCTGAGGGAGACACAAGTATCCTTCCTTGTTACTTAGTTTCTTTGGTTCTGTGAGTTGTAGTACGGTTATCCTGTTCCATATGGCTAACATCCACCCATAACTCAGTACATACCATGTGTGTTATTCTGGGTCTGGGTTACCTCACTCAGGATGATCCTTTCTAGGTCCATCCATTTGTCTGAAATTTTTCATGATTTCCTTGTTTTTAATAGCTAGGAAGTATTTCCTTGTGTAAATGTACCATATTTTCTTTATCCATTCTTCTGTTGAGGAAGACACCTTGGTTGTTTCCAGAACCTGGAATAAAGCTGCTATAAACATAGTTGAGCAAATGTCCTTGCGGTATGGTGAAGAATCTTTTGGGGTACATGCCCAGAATACTTCTTGAGGAAGTAGTGTTTCAATTTTTCTGAGAAAGCACCAGGTTGATTTCCAAAGTGGTTGTACAAGTTTGCACTCCCAGCAGCAATGGAGTAGTGTTCCCCTTTCTCCACATCCTCACCAGCATATGCTGTCACTTGAGGTTTTGATCTTAGCCATTCTGACAAGTATAAGATGGAATCTCAGCGTTGGTTTGATTTGCATTTCCCTGATGATTAAGAACTTTGAATATAAAAAAAAAAAAAGGAACTTTGAATATTTCTTTGAGTGTTTCCCAGCCACTTGAGATTCCTCTGTTGTGAATTCTCTGTTTAGCTCTGGAGACCATTTTTAATTGGATTATTTGGTTTGTTTGTGTGTAATTTCTTGAGTTCTTTATTTCCAAAATATTTTTTGTAGGGTTGGTGAAGATCTTTCCCCATTCTGTACATTGCTGTTTTGTTCTGTTGACAGTGTCCTTTGCCTTACAGAAGCTTTTCAGTCTCATGAGGTCACATTTATTGTTGATCTTAGAGCCTAAGCTGTTGGTGTTCTGTCAGGAAGTTGTCTCCTGTGCCAATGAGTTCAAGACTGTTCTCACTTTTTCTTCTATTAGGCTTAGTGTGTCTGGTTTTATGTTGAGGTATTTGACCCACTTGGACTTGAGTTTTGTGCAGGATGATAAATAGAGATCAATTTGCTTACCTTTACAAGCAGACATCCAGTTAGACCAGCACTACTTGCCAAAGATGCTTTCTTTTTTTCTGTTGTATAGTTATGGCATCTTTGTCCAAAATCAACTGTCCATGGGTGTGTGGGTTTATTACTGAGTCTTCACTTTGATTCCATTGATTAACCTGTATGTTTTATGCCAATACCATGTAGTTTTTGTTACTATTGCTTTGAAGTACAACTTGAAATCAGGGATGGTGATACCTCCAGAAGTTCTTTTACTGTATAAGATTATTTTTAGCTGTTCTGAGTTTTTTTTTTTTTCCATATGAAGTTGAGGATTGCTCTTTCAAGTTCTGTAAAGAATTGTGTTGGAATTTTGATTGGATTTGCATTGAATTCGTAGACTGCTTTTAGTAAGATGGCCATTTTTATTATGTTAATCTTACCAATACATGAACATGGGAGGTGTTTCCATCTTCTAATATCTTTTTCAATATCTTTCTTCAGGGACTTGACGTTCTTGTCACACAGGTCTTTCACTTGCTCGGTTAGAGTTACACCAAGATATTTTATATTGTTATTGGCTATTATGAAGAGTGTTGTTTACCTAGTTTCTTTCTCAGCCCATTTGTCATTTGTACACAGGAGGGCTACTGATTTTTTGGGGGGGGTGGGAGAGTTAATTTTGTACTCAGCCATTTTGCTGAAGGTGTTTATTAACTGGAGTAGTTATCCAGTAGAGTTTGGGAGGCCACTTGTGTGTACTATCATATCATCCAAGAATAGCGATACTTTGACTTCTTCCTTTCCCATTTGTATCCTCTTGTTCTCCTTTAGTTGTCTTATAGCGCTAACTAGGACTTAAAGTACTATGTTGAATACATATGGAGAGAGTAGACAGCCTTGTCTTGGCCCTGATTTTAGTGGAATTGCCTTAAGTTTTTCTCCATTTAATTTGATGTTGGCTATCAGATTGTTGTATGTTGCCTTTAATTATGTTTATGTATGGTCCATGCATTGCTGATCTCTCCACTACTTTTATCCTGAAGAGGTGTTGGATTTTTTTTCCAAAGGCTTTTTCAGAATCAAAAGAGATGATCATGTGGTGTTTTTCTCTTTCAGTTTGTTCACATGGTGTATTATATTGACAGATGTACAAATATTGAACCATCTCTGCATCCCAGGGATGAAGCCTACTTGATCATGATGGAAGATGTATTTGATGTGTTCTTGGATTCAGTTTGTGAGTATTTTACTGAGTTTTTATTTTTATTTTTTGCACCAATAGTCATAAGGAAAATTGGTCTGAAATACTCTTTCTTAGTTTAATCTTTGTGTGGTTTAAGTATCAGGATGACTGTGGCCTCATAGAATGAGTTTTGCAATGTTCCTTCTGTTCCTATTTTATGGAATACTTTGGGGAGTGTTGGTATTATCTCTTCCCTGAACATGTGGTAGAATTCTGCACTAAAACCGTCTGGCCCTGGGCTTCTTTTGGTTGGGAGACTTTTAAGGACTGCTTCTATTTCCTAAGGGGTTATAGAACTATTTTGATTGTTAACCTGATTTTGATTTAACTTTGGTAAGTGGGAATCTATCAGAAAAGTCATCCATTTCATTTAGATTTTCCAGTTTTGTGGAGTACAGGCTTTTAAAATAAAATCTAGTGATTCTTTGGATTTCGTCAGTGCCTGGTTTTATGCCCCATCTTTTCATTTCTGGTTTTGTTCATTTGGATATGATCTCTCTGCCTTTTAGTTAGTCTGGCTAAGGGTTTGTCTATCTTGTTGATTTTCTCAAAGAGCCAGCTTCTAGTTTTGTTGATTCTTTGTATGGTTTTCTTTGTTTCTAAGTTATTTATTTCAGCCCTCAGTTTAATTATTTCCTGCCATCTACTCCTCTTGGGTGTGTTTGCTTCCTTTTGTTCTAGAGCTTTCAGATGTGCTATTAAGTTGCTAGTATGTAATCTCTCCAATTTCTTTATGATGGCTCTTAGTGATTTGAACTTTCTTCTTATGCACAGAAGAATAATGCATGTACACATCGAAAGGAAGCAATGCAAGGACTCCGTGGTCATCTCATCCTTCGCAGCTTATGGGACTTGATGGGTTTTAGTCCTGGTAGACTGTTATTAGAGCTAGTTCCCTCTAAACATGTGGTTACTGGCTGCCTCTGGCACACTGCTGCCTCTCAAAAACATCAATAACAATTATAGAAATAGTTCTAAATACTCAGAGAATTCTTTGTCGTTAACTCATAAACATGTTTCAAGGCAAAACATAAAATTAAATGAAAGTATTTTTAAAAGAGAGAAATGGGACTTGGGGAATACAGAGAGCAATGAAGAAGTACCTTAAAAACAACAGCTTTCCAGACAGAATATTAGTGTGGTTCAGAATGCATCACCTCCAAAATATAGCACATCGAAAATAGAAGACCAAGAAAATCAGTCTTATGCCCTCCACACACCACATATCCTTCTCCCTTGGAACAAATCATAAGACCCAGTTGACAGAGGCTGTCCCTGCACAGAGGAGGCATATCTCCTCTTCTGAAGGCAGACCAAAAGCAAGGAATCTGAGTGTAGTAGTTAGCTTTTTTCGATTTGACACAAACTGAAATATCCTGGAAAGAGGGGCCTCAAACAAGGAGCAGCCTCCTACTGATTGGCCTTTAGTTGTCTTCATGTTATTTTAAAAAGTAAGAAAACAAGATTATAAGCACAGGGGTGCATGCTTGTAATCCCAGCACTCTGGGAGGCAGAGGCAGGGGGGGTCACTGTGAGTTTAAGGGCAGCCTGGTCTACAGAGTCCAAGATAGCCAAAGCTACACAGAGAAACCCTGTCTTGAAAAAAAAGAAAGAAAACAAGATATTATATATAACTTTAAAAATTAATCATAGGTCCTATCTAAAGATTCATATCTTATTTTTAATTACTCTCAGGAAAGAAAACTTTTCACAAGAGAGGAAAATTTAAATCCAACAGTTGAAAAATGCAGTAATACAAAATGTACAATTTATTCTCAGTAAGAAAACCACAATTTTTTTTCCTGCTAGTAATTTTGGGGATAGAAGAAGGAGAATAGAAAGAAATAAAATCTAGAAGGTATATTGATGTCTTTAACACTAAACAAAGTAACTTTGCCTATATCCTCATACAAAACAAGAAGTGAAAGGCATGAATGATTAAGGCTCTGTTCATCCTTGGTCCATAAAACTGTTCTGAACATGGAGGAACAAAATGTAGATAACTGGACCAGTTAGGGACCATGGATTGGTATAAATGGGAAATAGCATGGCTCGATTTAGACAGATGCAAGGAAAAGGGCGAATTATTGTTTACTTCACCTGTGTTGCAGGCTGAGCGTTTTGAAGACTCAGCAGGAAAATCAAAGGTGTGAGGAATGTGATCCCTCTTTTATAAAAACTCTGAGGATGAGATGGTCTGGTGCCTCACTCACGGTCACATAAACAAAGACCTAATAGTTGTAGGAAAGCACTGGTGACTGTTGAGCTCTCAGAGTGAAAGAGGTGAGTAAAGGAGGAGGCTTAAGTTATCACCAAATTAAGTTTGGTAGTAAAATGAATGGAAGTGGCAGATTAAGAGGCTGAGTTGCTTTGGGTGGCCATTGGCTAAGTCACTGACTTAGTACATGCTATTGATGGGGCCTCCTGATTGACAAGTCAAACAGTCTGTTGAAAATTTAGAAATCTAGGTCTTAGGAGAATGATTAAAGCTACAAATAGAAATTAGAAAATTCTCAGAGATAATAAGAACAATGAAATGGAGAATGAATAGACCAAGAAAAAAAAAATCATGATTATCATACAGAGATAATGAATAGAAAGAGACAGATGTGTATAAATAAATTACTGCTTGGTGAAAGCATTAGTATATATTTTCTAAATATTTCTCTTTCTAAAATAATCCCTAGTAAAAATAAATATAATCCAGCTATTGAGGTTAACACAATTAGCATCCCTGTTAAACAGAAGTGAAATAATCAACCCCATTCCTGTGGCCTCAGTCTTTCCCTTGTCCACTTTTGGCTTCAGCTGGAAGGTGGCAATGAATGGATGGGAACCAGTGCCCAGCTCTGTCTGATCATCCGTGCCTCTTCTCCACACCTCCAAAACAATGTGAGAGCATTGGACATAGCTTTGTGTAGAGCATTTGCCTACCACATATGTTAATTGCTCTGGGCTTGATTCCACACCCCAAAACAAAAGTTATGGGTGTTTTAAAAGCACAGCACATTGTTTTTATTTTCATCCTTATTGAATTATTCCAAGTGAAAAACAGCTGTGATGAGTGAAATCATCTGAGAAAGGCCATTGCTTGGAATCTGGATGATGGCTGCCATGTTGGCACAGGGAAGACAGGAAGAGAATAAGCTCTTTCCACAGACTCCTCCACATGGGGCTTACTGAGATGGAGGTCAGCATCTTCTAGTAGAGTCAGTGCAGCTCAGTGCTACTTTCACTATTTGGGGACTACACAGAGATCATTCCTATTTTTTAAAAATTGAGTCTGTAGCTAAAATTAGGGTTATTGTTTTACTTAAATGGTCAAAATCAAGTTTCCTATCCAATTTACCTTGTTTTTTAAGAAAAAAAAAAACTTTCCCCTGTCTACTTCAATGTAAGTTTCTATTACTATACCAAAATACCTGAGATAACCAACTTAAAAGGAGGCAAGGTGGCTCAGTTTCAAAGGCATGCTTATTTTGTCCTATTGCTTTGAGACCATAAAGCCACAGAACATCACACCTATAGTAAAAATAGCCATGACACAATCAGGAATTATATAAATGTTACATTCTTAGTACTTTGGCTATTTGTATTTGACAGCCTTGAAGAAAACATCTTGCCTATCTTGGTGTGTCTAAGATTCTGAATGTAAATCAATCTTGTCATTATCAACTTAAAACATCTATCTAGATGTAAAAACATCTTAACCCCTAAACAACTAAGCTTCATTGTAAAACTAAACTACCTGGTCTTCAACTCCATCAGAGACATGAAAAGAAATAAAGTTGATTACCTGAATATGCCGAGAGTGCAGGTGAACAGCTTCCTAAATGAGAAGATGACAGAGACAGTTTGCTACCTGAACAGTCACCCAAAACTCTCTATAATGTTGGTTCATCATCTTCAGCCTTCTGGCCCAATATTTCTGACAGACATATTTGTGAGGCAGGAACTATTGAGGACTTGCTTACCCTGTCTTGGCAGAATTTGGCCATTGACTCTGCCTAAATCTAAGCTTGCCCTTTTTTTTTTTTTTTTGGTAGAATTCTGTCTGTGGTAGAAACAAGGACATTTTGCCCAGTGGCTTGTTTGCCACATTTGACGCCATCTCCATAAGGAGGTTCTTTGATGCTCATCATCTTCTTTTACATAGGCTGGATGTTGCCAGGAGTTTTTATTTATTTTCTTTTACAGATTTTCTTTTTGCACATGATGTTATCAGAGTCCTATGGCAGAGGTCCTACTCTGGGGGTCTCAACCAATCAGGTATGCCCACATACCCAAAATCCAAACAGAAAACATGCTGGGGGGGGGGAATTGGTAAAGGATCTTTAACCATATGGCTATGCCATTAAGACAAGAGGACCATGTCCTTTAGGCCTGCCTTGAGACAACTGACAGAGAATCTTGAAAGTTACTATTTTCTAGCTGATCTCTTTTTTTTCCGTTGTGTTTACTGACATGGGCCCTGAAGATCATTAAATGCAAATATATATATATACATATAACAGGAAAACTGCACTCATGAAATCTCAACAATATGGCTGTCTAAACAAGACCTACATAGCTTTAGTGCCAATTGACATGCCAAAGTGGACATGTAGAATCTCCTTTCTTGATGACTACTGAGGTGGGGCGAGGTAATCTTCTCCACAGAGGATTTCCCTAACTGGTTATTCAATCCCAAGTCATCATCCTTAAACACACATACATCTGAGAACAACAAATGGACTCAGTGGGATATATGTGTGTATTATGTATCTATAGAACAATTAAAGATGAAGAGGTCATGAATTTGAAAGGGGAACACAAGGAGTTGGGAGAAGAAAGGGATGAGTGGAAATAATGTGAATAAAGTACTCATGTATGAAACTCTGAACCAAAATCTTAAAAATATTGTAACTTATACCAGGAACCAATCTTATTCTCTTTTCCCTTTTTGCATTTAATAGAATGTATATTCTACTATAGAAAAAAAATGACTATAGCTGAAATCTCCTGATTTTTTTTTCATTTTATTTTCTTATCATTTATAGATGCATGAATAGGACTCAGCTGTTAAGCTTGTCAGAGGAATTTAAAATGACATATCTGCGGTGATTTTAACTTTGAAACTGAACAGCAAAGACTCTTGGGAAAAGTGTTAAATAACAGATGGAACAATTTCACAGCAAAATTCTAGGAAAAGATTTTCAGCTGTTGTCAGTAAGTGGAGGCGAGCCTTCATTGTTCACTTATCTATGATTGGATAGGATTCATCTAACTAATCTCAACACGCAGAGATTTGCTTCTCAAAGCTAATGATGCATCGTAAGTGAGATCATTATTCTGAAAAATCAGAGCTAAAGCTCGTATGTGCACTTTCTTCCATTGCAAGGTGCCCATCCAACTTATCGTACTAATCAGGAATGCATTACTAAATCTCTACCACATCAGTAAGTTTAGAGGTTTCAAGTATTTTGTCCACTTCAGCCACATTTGCTGCCATTTGCTTATTCACACTATTTCTTTATTTATCTTTTTATACCTGGAATACCTACACTTAATATTATGCTTTTTCTTTACAGTTATTTTCATAAGTATTTTAATTGCATTGTATATGTGTTTGCACACATGAGTGCTGTGCCCACAGAAGCCAAACAAAGGGATTGTTGGATCCCTTTGAGCCAGAATTACAGGAGGATGTGCACCGCCTGCTGAGGGCTGAACTGTGGTCTTCTACAAAAGCAGGATTTGGTTCTACCCTTTGGCCCTCTCTCCATCCCCAAATGTTATTGTTTTTCTTCTCTTTGCTTTTGTCTTCCTCTGGTGGCCTGAGATGAAACCTAGAGCAAGTGCTCTGCCATATCCCTGCACGATTTTTTGTTCTTGACGTTGGCAATTTGTGCTCTCTTTTTTTTCTTCTAGTTTAGCTTAGATAGTTTATCAATTTTGTTACCTATTAGAAGAGTCTAGATTTTTTTTTTTACTTTGTTCATTGTATTCATAGCTCTGTGGAGTTTTTATTTGTACTCTCATCTGCACCGCTGCCTTCTCTCTCTTACCTTTAGATTCCATATGCACTCTGTTTCCATATTCTTAGAGCAAAAGTGTCAATATACTGTTTTCAAACTTTCTTTATTCCTAGAGATAGCATTTCAAATTATAAAGTTTGCTCCAGGCATGCCACATGCCAATAATGCCTACAGTTGAATAAGAATGATCCAAGTTCATGACCAGCCTGGAGTTTATAGCAAGACTTCATCACAAAAAAAAAGCAGCGGGTAATTTTTTTTCTAAGCTTTGCTTTAAGCTACTTTATACATGTTATATTATAATTTTTTTAGCAGTGTTAAAATTTTTGATTCTCCTTGTATAGCAACATAATATTGACTAAATAGCTGTGAAAACAACTCTGGTTCTTTGACTCATAGGGTACTTAGAAAGCTGTCACTTACTGACCAAATGAATGTCCAGCAGGTCTTTCTAGATGTCTTACCACTTCTTTATTTCTAACGCGGCTCCACTGTAGGCAGGGGATAGCTTACTTCCTGGTCCAAGGGATAGTCCACCTTCATTAATCCATCATGAGGATTTGAAAATAACTAGTTCATTATGAGTATTTGAAATTAATGGGAGACTATAGTCCTCTCTTCAAACGTGTTACAACAGAACAGTTGATGATGTATTATAATATAGTAATTATATACCTTTACTATAAATTTGGAGAAATTTTTATTTAACAAATTAATTGCAGATTTGTCTGTCTTGCTTCAAGCCCGTCAACTTTTAATTCGTGAGCCTTGAAGACTCATTATTGAATACATATGTATTTATGACGTTTATGTCTTCCAGATTAGTTTGCCCAAAATGCTTTCTTATCTACAAGTATTTTTGTCTTAAAATTTTCCCTATTTGCACCCTTCAAACATATTTACTTAGTGGACCTCTAGCTTCCCCTGACTCAGAATCCAATACTGCCATCCGGTATCGTGTGATGCTTATGGCAGGGATTTCCCCCATGTTGCTCTAACTCTTCTACCTGTGAATTCCACAGATAAATTTGATAAGCACTTTGATCTCTCTCTCTCTCTCTCTCTCTCTCTCTCTCTCTCTCTCTCTCTCTCTCTCTCTCTCTCTCTCTCTCTCTCTCTCTCTCTCTCTCTCTCTCTCTCTCTCTCCCTCTCTCTCATTTCTGTGATTGTGACAGTTTCTGTAATAGCTGCCATGCTACAACATATTCTTCTGGAACAATCCTGGTGCGTGATGCCAGGCCATGGTCATTTGTATCTAGTTTAGAATGAACTATATCTTCATCCTTCTGAGACAAAAGTTGTGTTTTTTATGACAGGATTACATGTGTTTTCTGTTTATAAATGCTCAATTTTACTCTATTTTGATAGTAATAAATAACCATATAAACACAAATGACTTTAATCAAGGTATATGGTCATCCTCCCATGTGACTGTAAAGTAGCCTCTGATTAGTAAAATAATGAATGTGATTTAGACACATTAACAAGTTATATCCCCAGAACCCATAATGAAATATTAAAATATAAAGTATAAAAGTTATATATGCCACAGAGGAAGAAACTCTTCTTTCTAACCCTTGCTTAGATTGTATCGGCTTTTTCATATAATGATAAATGTATAAAGGATATTCAAAGAGCTGTGTGTGGTGGCACACACCTTTAATCCCAGCACTCGGGAGGCAGAGGCAGTTGGATCTCTGCAAGTTCAAGGCCAGCCTGGTTTACAAAGCAAGTCCGGGACAACCAGGACTGATACATAGAAAAACCTTGTCTCAAAAAAAAAGAAAAAAAAAAAAAGAACTCAGAGAAATTAGTAAACCCCAAAGGAATAGTTTAGAATTATGGCTTTAACATCACCTTAAACAGAAATAAAGAACAGAGTTGAGGGTGTGTTCTGGTTCATATTATGGGATGGTGAGCAAAAAAAAGTGTGATGAGCCAGGGCAGTGCTGAAGACAGTTAAATCCATGCTTCTTCATTGGTAAGAACGTCTCTGGACCTCAGCCACCCTGCTCCTGGTGGATGGAGGAGATAACCACTCAGATTTCCTTTGTGATGTTCATTGTCACAACAAAGCAAGCATCTTTGTTTACTGAGCCTCTCCTGTGTCTGCCAGTTATCACAATAATAAGCTGATACTTTAGGCAGTGGCATCTTCTGCCCTCCTATACCGGGATCCTCTTTCTGAAAACCACAATAAGAAGATAAGTGACTAGGTAGATGGCTCAGTCAGTATAGTGCCTCTCACACAACCAAAAGGACCTGAATTTGGGTCCCCAAAACACACATTAAAGAAGCCAGATGTTATGTCTGTAATCCATCACTGGGGGAGGGAGGTAGAGGTGGGCTGATCCCTGAAGTTCACTGCCCTGCCAGTCTAACCGAATCAGTGGTCTTCAATTTCAGTGAAAAGCTTCGCCTCAAAAGCTAAAGTTGGGGGAAGTCATCCAATATGAGACTTAGGCCTCCATGCCCACAGGTCTGCCTGTGCACATATCTACACATGTATGTACATGGCACACGACACGACACACAAAAGTTAAATTAAAGAAGTGTGAACCAACTTCTCACAGAGCATACTTTAAAAAGTGTTCAGAGAGCTATTGAAAGGCAAACCCAGAAAAGGACTAGTTCAATGGAGGCTCTAAGTCCTCAACCTTCCTCACATTGCAACCCTATAATGCAGCTCCTCCTTCTGCTGTGGTGGCCCCAAGCATACACTTTTGTCCTTTGCTACTTCTTTACTGTAATTATGCTTCTATTATGGACCATAATGTAAATATCTGTGTCTTCGGAAGGCCTTAGGCAACCTCTGTGGAAAAGGTTATTTGACCCCAGAAAGAGTCACAACCCACAGGTTGAGAACCACTATTCTGTGGCTTACAGGAAGCAGGCAGCCTCTGAGTGCCTGGCACTGCATTTGTGTCATGCCTGTCTCAAACAATCAGGGTTTTTATTAGAGAAATAACCAGTGGGCCAACCCATAGAGGCTGCGGGGTTTTTTTTTTAACTTGTTTACACAACAAATCACATTTCTCTAGTAGCTTTAATGGGGGAGGGGGAGGAATAACCATTTTTATTTGTCCTAAACTTATTTTTCCTGCATGATAAGACATTCTGCAAATGGATCAGCTGTAGCCTGAGAGTTGATGACTCTGTCATTAAAAATGGTCCGGGCAAGGGTTCTGAAGTGAGACCTGGGCTGTGACTTCAGGAAATTGCTTGATATTTCCAACTCTCGATGTCTTCCTCTGCAAAATGACAATAATAGCTCCTTGGTTTATAGAGCTAGAATATAATTACATCACACCACGCCTTGCCTTAGCCCTCAGCGCGGTCTCACTTCCTTTCCCTTTCAGCATCATTTTTGGTTTCATTCTGTTTCCTTCATTTTCCTTAGTCCTTCGAATTCTCTAACTAAAGAACTTAATAGCCAAAGTCCGTCTTCGTCTAGCAGCCCCTTGAGGTACCGCAATGAGTTCAGGGGATAATTGTAGCCATCAGTTGTCAGTAATGCTGTGTCTTGAGACGTAGAGATAATAACCACCAAAGCTAAGTTTGACTTCTTGTTTTTGTTATTAATATGTTATTTAAAACTCACTGGGCCAGGTGTGGGAATGCATCCTTACAAACACTACCCTCAGAGGGTTTGACCAGAGAATCACAAGTTCAAGGCCAGCTGAGGATATAAACAAAGAAATAAAGATTTGTTGTTACCGATTTTGCTCATGGCTGAGATGATGTTTGTGCGCACTCCAATGCACACAGTGACCAGGATTCAGGTGATTTCCTCTCTTAGCTATGGCACAACATTTATCAGAGAAGGAGTTGCTGGCAACTGAGGAGCCTTATCCTACAAACAGCTGAGAATCCGAGGCCTCTCATCGTTAAGCACAGCCGACCTTGGTTTTTCCTAAGCATTCTTTCTTTCTCTCCCTCCACCAAACCCCACTTCACTCCGTTCCTCGGTCTCTTGAGATATTTCTGTCACATTAACGTTCCCCTTTTCAGAGAGATTTCTATCCTCTGCATCCATAAAAAATGCACCATGTATCTCTTGAAGTAAAACAGTGCCAAAGGAACTCATTAATGATACTTAAATCTGTCTGGGCAGCTAGTTGGATTTCCTATCCTGGTGTTTTAAGCTATTTTATTTGTGACTAAAATGTCTCTGACTCCCATTCACTAATTAAAGAACACTTTGGGTGCTGGCTGGGACTCAGTTCTAGCCAGGTTTGATTCCAGATCAAAACAGAAAGACAGAAATGAATGGGAGACCTTGTGGCTTTATAGGTTTTTCTCTCTAATCACAAGATTGACGGTAAATGAGTCGATATGAAAACAGAGCAGACAACATCAAGGTTTGGAATTATATATGAAATGTCATTGAGTCTAATGAAAGAAGCAAGGATGAGGGTAAAAACAAGAGAAGGAAGCCTCGAGGCATCTGCTCTTCCCTCAGGCAAAGCCAGTGGAATGCTGGCGATGATGGCAGAGGCCAAGTGATAGATGGAGACACAGGACAGCAAGAAGTGAACCGATGCCCCATACCTGGAGAGAGCAGCAGAGGGAAGAGAGACCCAGCTCCAGCCTATTTCAGGAATAAAAGGACTGTTGCCTTGTGCTGTCTACACAGATAGTTTAAGACATTTCTACCAAGTACTGTCCTCAGGATAGTTCACCAAAATGTGGAAGTGCAAACAACAGAGTCGTGATTGTAGGCAAATCAATAGGAGGCCCAAAGTCCTTGTGAGGGAGGCTTAGAGTTTGTCCTGAGAAAAGCACTTTGGCCACTTGGAATCTTAATTTTAACCCCCACTGGTACATGATGGAAATAATGCCGATGCCAATTTAGAAAACAAGCATCACTCCTACGTTTGTACCAAACACTGAAATAAAATGGAAAAACAGAATGAAACCACTACATTAAAGTAACTCTAAAAGCCACAGAAGCATAGTTAACCTTCCGCGCATACAAAATGCATGCCAAAATGACTTCCAAAATGCCAGTCCCTGTATGCCCTCTATGACCTTTACAGAGAAAAGGGAAAAGGTCTGCTCTGCAGCACCCTTTGGATCTGCACAAAGCCATAAACAAGTACATGACTGTTTGTGTACCCCTACGCTCCCTCCTAGAAAATCAACCCTCCAGCGCATTTGATCAACTCCTTTGTGTCAAGAGGGTGAGTTTGCTGATGGTGATTACACAGAAAAACTCATTTCCTTGGCTACCAAAGTTTAGACGTTGTTATTGAAGCAAAGGCCGTGACAGAGGACTGGACCGGCTGTGTTCTCCAGGAGTTCCACACAACTTCACACACTATGCTTTTCTCTCTTGAGTCTTTAGTACTGAGATATATATATATATACTACGAACAAATAAAAATGAAAAAGTTGCCACATCCTAATTTCTGTTCCTATTTTTCCACTTGCAAATAGCTAAGTACCTCCTGACCCCGTAAAAGTGAACATTTGACATTCAGAAATACTGACAGAAGGGAGAGGAAAAATGTTTTTAATGGAGTATTTTCCCTGACAGGAGATTTTGAGGCATGGTTTTACCTGCACAGTAATGTATGCAGCATAACTGGATATCTTTGGGCATAACTGAAGGAGAGATAAACCTGTTTTTGTTATGATCCCAAGTGTGGGATGGGGAACGGTCTTGTGTGAAAACAGGTGAGGTTAATCCACTAGAAGACAAACCAGCTCGTGCGGGAGCTTGATTGTTGTCAGCTGAAAGGATCCTGTGAACAGACTCTAGAGGTGGAGCCTTTGGAGACTTAGGATAGTTTCAGCTGTTCATCGCTCCACTTTGAGATGCTCCTAGTGAGATTCGCTCGAGGAAAGGCCTCGGGGCTCCAAGCTCCTGCTAAGGTTCCAGGTTCTGGTTAGTCCAGGTTCCAGCACAAGAAATCCTACTGATTATGCCAGGAGAAGTGTTCCTCAGAACTGATATCCTTATGGTTTTGTTATTGTGTTCTTTAATCCCCTTTTCCTATTGTTTAGGTTAGTCAGGTTATAAGTGTCGTACACTCGTTAGTAAGTTTGTAATAAAATATATTTGTTAAGAAAATTGAGCCTACACATAATTGTTATTGGTTTGGCATGGGTAGCACACAGTTTGGCATATTCAAAACAGCCAACCAGATAGGCCTCAAGTGCAGCCTGTAAAAGCCATAGCTGTGGCCTGGAAGTGCAAATCCATTTTGAGGACTCCAGCCATTTCTCACATCAGGGGCTGGAAGGGGGATGCTTATGAATCAGAAGTTCTTCTTTGGCCAAGTAACACATCCCCAGGCCTGGAACAATGAGGATGCTTCACCCCTCTCATAGGGGACACACTCTTGCAAGTGGATTTTATAAGCAGTTGTCTCCTGGGTGCTTTTCTGGCGGGTTTCCAGGCATCCGGCTTATGAGAGCCATAGTATGACGTCATTTACTCTCCTTCTCTTTGGGCTGGAGCTGAGCAAGCCACAGAGGCAGTGGCCTTAGCTGCAGAGGCCCAGAAGCAGTGGACACACCCAAATGTGATTTGTATTTTTGTTTTATTTTAAATTTCGATGTGAGCAAACTGGCCACTTGTTCAGGACAGGGAGTAGCTGCATTATCATAAAGATCACGCCTGCCAACAAGCTCACACCACTGCCAAATCCTGGTGGCCCACTGGTTAAAATTCACATATATGATGCACAAACAAACATTAGATGAAACTTTAGGCCCTATGTCTATAGACACTCGTGGTCTGTATGTGTTCACATTTCCTCCAGTCTGCTGACTTTGCTAAGTCTAAGCCCTGTCTTTAGAGTCTCTTAGCTTTCCAAACACTGACTGTCCAGTGATTTTCCCCTATCCCCAGTCCTAGATGACTGTGTTATTCAGTGAGGAAACAGACATCTCCACTTTTCTCTGCATTAAAAAAAAAAAAATTCTAGCGTAAAGTATGCAAATATAAAGCGGATCTGTGAAGGTCAAGAGAAGGTGAGCATTACTGTGGGATATTTAGCCTTTGGCTTTCAGCCATCTTGCTTTATTTTGCATCACAGATAAAGAACATCCTCCCAGGCTCATGCACAGAAACTAATCAATTATTACTGATGGAAAGAACTTTCTTGGGGCCTTGTTCTTGCACAGCAATGACTTATTAAGGTATGGCATGTTTTATATACAAATAATGTGTTGTGCCAAGAAAGGGCCCTTTGTGAATAAAATTGTGTGGCTCGTTACTTTACACATGAGCTTGTACTGTCCGCTACCCTGCCAGCAACGCGCTGTTCCTCTTCTTGTTCCAGGGAAAGGCAGACAAAGATACTGAACTCACAAAGCATGGGGTTCAAGAGAGTAAGGAGGGAATGGCATATAGCAAAGAGGTGCATGTGCAAAACCACGTACGAATGGAATGCACTGCTCTGCAGTGCTCCCCGCTACTCAGAAACACAACAATATAAAAAGATAGGGACGGTTGGCAGGTTGGAGAAGCTGCTACAGGTGTGGCCAAGAGAAAGAACATTTACAGAAAAGGGAAGAGTTGCCTAAACATAACGACTGGAAAGGAAAAGTCCCGCAGGAGAGCACTGCATATAAAGATGATTTCTGCAAAGCTACACAAAGAAGACAAGGCGTGTGTGCCAGGCTTTGGGGACAGTGAGAAGACACTCGTGGGGTGGGGAATTTCGGCTGTACGCTAATTGCACTGGAAACCGCTGGAGTGGCCGGGGACAGGAGTGACACGCCACGAGTGTTACTTTCAGGAAGACTCCCTTTCAGTTGCTGTGTGGCTAAAAGAAAACAGAAGGCGGAAGCAGGACAGGACAGCAGGTCAGGAGTCTGTCAGCGGGATGAAGGTAAGGACTGCAGGATCGGAAAGGATGGGCCCACTGAGGTCGGATTTAGAGGTAGGCTTCATGAACTTTGCAGCAAGGATTGTCAAGTAGTGGGTCGCTTTTGAATTAATCAATAGGGCCTGATAATTGTTCATTAACAGGCCTATATCTATAATTATTATTACTTCAGTAAAACCCACTAGCAATCAATCAAGGCAGAGACGCCTGTTATAATTTAAAATAGCCTTTAGTTAACCTGGGGCAGGGCAGATATAAATCCTCTAAACTACTTCTCATAGTGAGGCAGTATGAGAATGTAGGAAAGAGCATTTCAACACTCTATAGAGTGGTTCAATGTTTTTTTTTTTTTAATTTTATAACAGTCAATACCAAGAATACCACCTTACATATATACATGGCATAAAATAGGAGTATACTTGGGCCATTTTAGAAATTGTTGGAAATTCTGTCCTAATCACAAACCAAAATTCATTCGATGTTTTTATGATGCTCAAGCCAACAATTCAAATAGCAATTTTTTTGAAAAATCAAACATTCTAACACAGTATGCCCCAAAGATAAACTAATTCGATATGTACGTGCTGAGGAATGACAGAAATTATTTAAAAGTCTCAATTTCCTATATGAAGCCATTGGCGTTTCTATCAGAGCAGAAGAGGCAATCCACTGAAACTCATGACACAACAGTCCAAAATCAGAGCCAACATGTCAACATGTTTCAGGCAGTGGTGGCTGGTGTTGTGTGTCACGGCAGTGTGCACAGTGAGAAATACATATGTGAGATGTTCAGCCCAAGGCTGCAGTGAAACTGTGGGAAAGAGCTGTTAGGAACACCGTGGATCCTTTACCTGTTTACTTTTTATTTATTTTTTTCTACTTTGAGTATTCAGAAACGTTTTGTTATTGCCGTTTCTTTTCAAGATCCCTTTGTTTAGACATGTGACCTCATACGGGATGATGACCCATTTTTTTTTAAACCTATGATAAAATTTACAAGCTTTGATACTGGTGATAGATCAATACCGATAGATAATTAATAAATATATAGAAAAAAATAATTGATTGATATACATTAGCAAACAAGTAGATAGATGATAAAGAATCCAATTCGGAGAGCTTTTAAACAAACAAAAAAAAAAACCCAGAAATGTAAATAGAGATAAACTTCCAGTTGAAAATACTATGATTATAAAGGACATACTTTTAATATGGGCCTTTAAAAAAGACCCTGCAGTGAGCAGATGCCTCCTGGGTGTGAAAACTGCAGCCCTGAAGTGAAAGCTTACTGTAGTTGAACACATTAAAGAAGCATTATTGGAGAGTTTTGATCTGCAAATCTTCATTGCTTCTGCCTTATAATTATGGTCATTTCAGAGGAGAGGATGGCTGCTCCAAAGACAGTCTGCAAACATTCTGTGCCTCACTCCAACACACTCTGCAGGTTGCAATGGTCTGTGCTTGTCCTTTACCTGGATGCTATGAGTTCTATCCTTGGCAAACTGAAGCCTCTGTAGGTGAAGCTCTTGAGTAGTTACATCCAGAGAGGAAGACACATGCCCTGTTTCTCCTTGCGCACTCTGACACAAGCACTCATACACTCATCTTCTGTGCCCAGCTTCTGCCTTAGTCCTCATACGTGGACTGTGTGTCATCTGTCTAACGTCTGCCTGTTAATACAGTGTTCAGATCATCTGTCCACACTGTGTTTCAAGATGTGCAATTTTGAGGCACCGTGTACATCAAGATGCTACCGAAGCTGCCTGTGAACAAAACCAGCTCAACTGTTCTAGACCTACTCTGGTCCAAGAGGAGTTTAGTCATCGTATTTGCAAAGACTCCAAGTGAGGAAGGCAAATGCTTCTCTTTCAGGACTTTCCTCACCAGTGTACTGCTTGTTTTTGCACACACATACACATGCACACACAAACACACAAACATAAATACTTACATACATACATACATACATACATACATACATACATACATAACACACATACACACCATAATTAAATTATTACATAAATAAGACCAGATATTATAATGTGGTGAAGTTTTTGTCATCTTAGAGTCATTGGTACCTGCCAGAGGCTAAAACATACCAGGCCTGGCATTCTTAATAACCTGGGAAGATTTTAAGGAGGAAGTAGGACCTGGAGACTGACTTGTAAGGCGAGTATCTGGGACACCAGGCCCGTATGTGGGTGTGCTTCTGTGTGTTCAGAATCAAGCTTCTATTTCTGTCTCCAAGTCAGCCGTTATTTTGCTGCAATTCTTTATTTGTGAAAAGTACAGAGTTAAATCAGTCCTATTTTTAGGGTAAATTATTTGTACAAAGAGGCTGAAGACAGTTAGCCTAATTGCTACCCGTTCCGGCGACGTGGTTTCTTAGGAAAAGAACCAGGGAGCCAGCATGGACCAGGCACCTGGACGTGTCAGGGGCATCACAGACATTATCTTAATCCTCCCACCAACCATGGAAGGCCGTTATTAAGGCTCCCAATTTACTGAGAGGCAAATTAGGCAAGGTCACGGATCTATTAGTGGCACAGCCACGATTCAAACCCAAATCTCTCTCCTGCCTCATCTTGTGTATTTTCCACACTCTGTTTACAGGAGATTTAATACAATCAGACAGACCTGAGTTCTGGCCTCATTAAAATTCTCAGATCTGGGAGATCTTCCTTTTTATTTATTTGGGTGGGTTTATGTTCTTTGCATCTCCCTCCTAATCATCACTCCAGGCTCTGACTGTCCATCATTTTCTCCACTGCTCATTGTCCATGTATCAGCATATGTATTGCTTCTTCTCTTTGAAATTTCCATCCTTGTGTCAAATTCACAGTTAACAGCATTTGGACACTGCTTCAGCTACCACTTTCATCCATGCCAAAGGATACTTATTCTCATCGGTAACATTTTTTGTTTTAATTTTTGATACTTAATTTTTCATTAAGTTTTGAACACTAAAATTTTTTTTGGTAATTTATTAATTGTGTAGAGAACGTAATCTTGCCTTAGCCTGGGCCCAAGGTGAAAGCAGTCTTGGCATGAGTGGGGACCCCCAGGCACTGGGACTTAGTTTCTATGAACTGATAAACACCTTAGATAGACTCAGAGGAGGAAGTATCATCCCAAGACAAAAGACAGGGGGCCAGGGGCTGGAAAGATGGCTCAGAGGTTAAGAGCACTGGCTGCTCTTCCAAAGGTCCTGAGTTCAATTCCAGCAACCACATGGTGACTCACAACCATCTATAATGAAATATGGTGCCCTCTTCTGGCGTGCAGGTGTACATGCAGGCATAGCAATGTAAACATAATAAACAAATCTTTAAAAACAAAAAAATAAAAAAAAGGCAGGGGCCACAGGCTGGGCTACTGATGGGAGAAGGTAACTAGAGAGAGAGATGGGGATTCTGGCCTGACAGCTCGGAGGGTTTGAAGATTGGCGATGGTGGTGTTGTGATCTGGGGGTGGGGGTTATACCTCCAAATTCGGTCCATGGATGGTATGGCTTCTTCTGTCGGATAAATGATCTACAAGACTCCTGAGAATTACGCCAGGGGAATTACCCCATGAAGCTGATACCCAGAATGTTTAGTTCTTGTTCTCCTTAATCTCCTTTCCCTCCTATTGGTAGTCGGGTTGTAAGGGAGGTACATGCCTGTAATAAATTCGTAATAAAGTAGAATCATTAAGGAATTGGAGTCAACAAGTGGTGTCCAACATGGGGCTCAAACCCATGACCCTGAGAGTCAGAGTCTCATGTTCTACCAATTGAGCTAGCTGGGCACAGGTGTCTTTTCCTTCCTGGTTGTAATGTGATCAATTGCCTCCATCTTCTGCCCACAACTTATTTATTTACTTTGCATCCCAAACAAAGCACACCTCCCCTCTTCTCCTCCTGTTCCCTTCTCTCTTTGCCCTCCCTCCCTCTTCTGCTCTCGCCCCTCCTCTCTTCTTCAGATAAGGGGAGTCCCTACCACCTACCCATGCAAGCTTATCAAGCTGCACCAGGACTGAGCTAGTCTTCTTCCCCTCTGGCCTGGCTAGATATCCCTGGCAAAGGGGGTGGGGGGGGAGCGGAGCTGATCAGAAAGTACACAACAGAGTCCGTGTCAATGACAGCCCCCACTCCCCTTATTAGGTGACACACATGAAGCCTGAGCTGCCTATTGGCTACATCCAATCCATGCATGGTCCTTGGTTGGTACTTCACTCTCCACAAGCCCCTCTAGGCCCTGGTTTATTGGCTCTGTTGGTCTTCTTGTGGAGTTCATGGCACCTCCAGGTACTTTTCCACAAGACTCTCTCTACACTTCATCCAGTGTTTGGCTCTGAGTCTCCACATATGTTTCAATCTGCTGCTAGGCTCCTGCCTGTGAGCATGGCAAAATATCATTAATAGTGACAGGGATTTGCTCTCTCTCATGGGGTGGGTTTCAGGTTGGGCCAGGCACTGGTTGGACATTCCCTCAATCTCTGCTCTATCTTTATATCCCTGCGTATCTTGTAGCCAGGGCAAATTTTGGGTCCACGTTTTTGTAGGTGGGTTGATGATTCTCTCCCTTCACTAGGAGTCCTGTTTAGTTAGAGGGTATTTGCTTCAGTCTCCATGACCCCTAGAGACTCCAACAAGGAGTCTCAGCTAAAGTTACCCCCATATCCCCCTTCCAGAAGCCTACCATGCCTTAGGTCTCCAGCTTGTCATACAGATGCCTCTGCTCATGGCTTCTCTTATTTTTATTTTAATCTTTAAACTTACTTCTTTTAATTTTGAAATTATAATTATACCATTTCTCCCTTCAAATTCTCCTCTCCCATATTCTTCTCCATGCTCTTTCAAATTTATGGCCTCATTTTTTTTTTCATTAATTGCTGAGAAAAAATTTATATATATTCAGCAATTTTATATATTGTATATGAATGTGTTTATATATGTACACATCCCTAAATACATAGGTACAACCTGCTTGATCTATGTTATTTGCATATATCTTTTATGTTTTCAGGTCTGACCATTTGGTATTGGATAACCTAGCAGTGTGCACTCCCCTAGGTAAAACTATGTCTCCTATTTTCAACATTCCTCAGTAGCCTATGGTTGTTTGTGCAGGGTTAAGGCCTCTTGGATTTTCCCTTGTCCACGTCAGTGTGCCTATGGTTGCTCTTCTCGTCACTTCATGCTAGGCAGGCATATTGGCGAAGTTTATGGGTGTAGCCTCTGACAGCACTAGGAGGCACAGTCTCACAGCAAACTCCCTTCCCTCTGGCTTTTACAATCTTTCCTCCACTTTTCCCACTACGACCCCTGAGCCTTAGCTGTGGGAATTGTGCTGTAGATCTACTTCTTCAGCTATAACCATTGCTTTTCTAATCCTCAATAGCTGGGAAGTGGAACAGCCTAAATGACCCTCAAACGATGAGTGGATAATGAAAACGTTTTTTATATATTCTGTGGAATACCATCCAGCTGTAAAGAAAAATGAAACTTGCAAGCAAATGTGAAGAACTAGAAACGATGGCATTAAGAGGCCCAGAAATACAGGTACCATGTTTTCTTTCTCACTTGAGGCCACCAACTCCAAATTTTCAGATGAGAGTACATACGCTGGAGTAGCTAACTACTGAAAGCAGAATGGGAAGTGGGGAATAAATAGGGAAATAGCAAATTACAAGTGCTACAATGGGGGAAATGAGATGTTCTAATTGGCAGTGAGGGAGAGAGCTAAATACAGGAAAAAGAGAGGGAAGAGTAAAGTAACAGAAAGGATGTCAGAAAAGTCATAAGGAACCGTGCTATGAACTAAAAACACCTGTGATACACTTGAGTCAGTATGCAATTGCATATAGAGTTTAAATAAAAATGTCCCATGTAGGCTGACAATGCTCTCTCCAAGAGCCAAGACCGTCTAACAAAAACCCAGCATTAGGCATTAAAAGCGCTGTTTTGAGACGTTGGTCAGCATTGTCCAAGAAAGTTCCAAAACATTACAGGCTACTGTTATTCCCTTTAGTTTCCCCCTATAAATGGAAGGTAAGTCTTCTATTGCTGAAGACACCATGCACTTCAGAAACAGGGCTCAGAAGACTCCGCACTGGAGCTGACTGGCTTCAGTGAATATAATGCCCTATTCTGACCTCTGTGGATACAAAGAACATATGTGGCACACATACATACATACATACATACATACATACATACATACAAAATAACCATACACATAAGATATTTTTAAAGATATAGTTATAAGTGCTTTTCAGTTTTGTAGACTGAAATATCTATCATCAAATCTTCAGTGTATTGAAAGAGCATCTGTGAACGCAGCCCTTGCCCAGTGGTATGAGATGAAAGCAAAGCACTTCTCAAGAAACTCCAGCATTTTTTAGTGCCAAGTTCACATGATTCCAAAAAAAAAGCAAGTGAATTTCAGTTATAATTAACTTAAATGTTCATTGCAGCACAAAAGTATTTGAGACTCAGTTCTCAAATAAAACAGGGGACCATTGGCTACAGGAAATTGCTAGCATTCAACGAACTTCTGCTTTGTCTCAGCCACTCTATCAAGAGTCTTTGAAGCCTCTTGTTCATGGTGCAGCTAACTGAAGTGCAGAAAACAATGGCCGGCTCCTGGAAGATGCTGCTCCCATTACAATAGCCCATAGTATAAAGATTGCTATATTATGTTGCTTGGTTGATCTGGATAAAGCACATTCCTCCTCTTACATTAAGTCCCAGTAGTTAGCATGCTCTCCATGAAGCATTTGCATGTGGGGCTTTTTGCACACCACTTCTAAAATGTTTTAAAATGAGGCCAAGAAGGATTTAAACTTAATGTGGTTTTGAAGGTTTATAAGCCAGTCAACGGTGTCAGGGCAAATGTTTTCCTCAGATGACATCTGGTGTTCCAAATGTTTGAACAGCTTGGAGCGATGGATTTGGCTATAGCAACACTTCTGTATATGGCCTAAGTGTCCATTCAATTTCACAGAGGTAGAAGGGTCGATATAGAAGCCCACGTGTTTTTTTTTTAATATTTCTGCCTTTTTATAAATGACCCACATACCTTCCAACTGGCTTATCAACAAAGTCATAACATAATGTATGGATTTGGCAAGGCAAAGCCGTTCAACAACAAAGTCTTCAGAATACCTTTCACATACTGTGCTAGGACCAGCCACCTAATTCTTCTAAAAATCACCCAATTCTCTGTACAGAAATAGTCTTTTAGTAAGTATGGATGGTAGCAAACCCAAATACAGTGTAACATGACAGAGTTGTTGCATGTAGGCACTAACTTTTAAAACCTTCAGAAATTTGCGCTTATTCAGCCTGCCAATGGTTACGGACAACTGTATGTTTGATAAAACATATTTTACATGTATTTTTTATAATTACATAGATACTAGAATTTAATAATATGACATTTCCAAACAGTTTTTCGTAATTATTCCATCTGCTACTCATGCTGCACCACGGAGCAGATGCTGTGCTGCCATCTTGATTTTTTTAGATTAATGACACAGGAAGTTGTCAGAGTGGAACTCGTACACACTTACTATACTTTCTGACCCCTAAGTTTCCCCCACTGAGTTATTCTGAATCTCCACCAACATGACATGTCCCACCTGTACTTCTGACATGAAAATTAGAGTTATTTTTCCCAAAGTCATTGATGGAATCAATGCAGTAAGAACTGGAAAAGCACGAAGGTGCTATGGTGCCACATGGCACGAAGAAATCACCTGCATGTGACAGGAGGCAAACTGCATTTGGAGACACTGCCTTTAGGAAGTGAGCACCAAGCTTCATAAATCAATTAGAGACACAATTATAAATGTGTAAGCTCATTTTTTTTTCCTATTACAGAGATGGTAACAGAACAATCTAGGCAGAGGACAGTATGCAAGAGATGTTCACTTGGTGGACATCAATCATACCTCCGTCATAGTGGTACCCACCAAATGGCTTCTTTTTATTTAACAAGTACACACTGAGGTCCTTGTTTTGCCAGCCGCTGGCTTGATGTTAGAGTGCAGTGGCGAGTAAGAAACCACAAGATCTCACCCTTGTGGAACTATCATCAAGTGAGGGTGGCGTTTTCCAGCTCAGACATAAATCCCATCATCTAAATCACCAATATGAGCAAAGTATAAAGGAAAGGAGTTGGCCTCAGCACAGAAGATCCTATCAAAAGGAGCTGCACATAAACTGGGAAAGTTGAAGAAAGGCCCTTTGAGAAAGTAAAAGCTGGGCCGAATTTCATGAGGATCTATCAACAGATTCCTTCTCTATTGTCTCTTGTTTTCCTGTGTTTCTTCTTCAATATTATTAATAGGTTAAAATGGGCTTAAACACATTGAAAGTGGACTGCTAGGTGCTAGAGTGCTAGTTAATGATGAAATTGAGTCAGAGGACAAATTCTCTTGACGGCTGCATGAAGCCATGTTCGTGTGCAAGGGTGCCAAGACTCCCAGTGGTGCACGACAGCCAGCATACAACCAAACATGGAAAGAGAGTTATCATGCACCAGTGACCAGTGAGTGGCATATTTGCCAGGGATAGAGGAAGTGGCACAAGGGAAGAAGTAGAGAGAGGAAGAAAGAGATGAGACAGAGATTCTAGGGACTTAGCTGATAGGGCTATGGTGCTGAGAAGTTTTCTCATCTTCTTTCAAAAGATAAGGAGTCAGAAGAACCTATCCGGGTGCTGGATGACAGTGAATTTTGACACATAAATTAATTAACCCAAGGGTGAAGAGAGCTTTGCACATGTCCTAAATTCTTTTTTTATTTATTTTATTAATTTATTCATATTACATCTCAATGTTTATCCCATCCCTTGTATCCTCCCATTCCTCCCTCCCTCCCATTTCCCCCTTACTCCCCTCCCCTATGACTGTTACTGAGGGGGACTTCCTCCCCCTTTATATGCTCATAGGGTATCAAGTCTCTTCTTGGTAGCCTGCTATCCTTCCTCTGAGTGCAAGGAGCATTGCTGAGCAGCCCTGTGACCTCAGGTTTGGTTAGTCGGCTTCCCTAAGGCCAAGAAGCTTAACATGAGTTTGCTGATACAAGACAGCCCATACAAACGCAGCATTGGGCCCACGCTGGATGAATACAATACTCTGGCTTCAAGCCCAATGCATATTTTTCTAATCACTTTAAAGCTTAATTGTGTGCAACATGGGCCTGTTTTGAATCCCTGTGGTGTTATGGTAGCCAAGAAAATCTCATGAAAGACAAACTCCATGGCAACTCCTTCTCTGAGATCAAAATGGAAGAGACTTGGTAGCAGGACGGGGCAGGGGGCTGGAAATCAAGCCTACGTCCTCATACAAGGCACATGCTAGGCTAATAGTTTACTGCTGAGTTAGACCCCCAGCTCTTATAAAGAAATTCTTTAATTGAAGTGGATTCCAGCTATGTTCCCCAAGTTGCCTAACCTTTTTAAAAAACTAAAGAACCACTCAAGAGATCCTCCCAAGAGGCAAGAGAAGTAGGTGTTTCCACTTAAGAACACTAAAAAGAGCCAATATTGTACTTGGAGTTACGTGTTTAATAGCATTCTCTTATTCAAGAGCTGAAAAACACACTGCAAATCAAATTAGAGTTTCTAATTAAAGGGAAACTCAGCAGGAACTACATTTTTGGTTTATAGTTAAGCAATACAAAAAAGTATACATCTAGAAAAGGAGTAAAACGGTCTGTCGTTTAAAAGTGGGGACCAAATTAAGTCAATCAATATTGAATATTTGATCCTTTCTTTTAAAAAAACGCATTTGTTTTACATTTACTTATGTGTATGTGCGCATGTCTGTGCGCATGCGTACAGGTGCCCAAGGAGACCCGAAGAAGAAACTGGATCCTGTCGGGCCAGAGGTGCAGGTGGTTTGAGAGCGGTTCAGTGTGAGTGCTGGAATCCAGTCATCTGAGAGAGCAGCAAGCGCTCTCAACTGCTGAGCCGTCTCTCTAGGCCCTCATATTTGATCTTTTTCAGACTGTGTGGCGACAAAAGAGAAAATGACAAAACTGGAGTGGGTAACGAGGCTGTTGTGTGCTGACTGTTATCTGTCACCACCGTTGGCTGGGCGCCCTGTGGATAAGGTTTCAAAGCTGGATGTGGCTATCGAAGCCAGGAGGTCTGGTAGTACCCACACTTGGCAGGTGACAAACTGAAATCACAAAGGTCAGACATGGAAGTGGCAAAAGCTAGGGCCTGAGGAGAGACGCACCCAAAGGCCTGAGTTCATGCCTGCTGCAAAATCATGAATCGTCATCTAAAAAATGTTTTTAAAATAAAAAAAAACATTTTATATAAATTGAATTGCCTGAACCACATACCAGATTTGTGTCCTCATGTAAATATTTGATTGATCTTGGCCTCATTACCACAATTATAAAATACCAGTAACCAAAGTAACCTATAGGATTTTTTTTTTCTTTTTTTTTTTTTTTTTTTTTTTTTTTTACCTATAGGATTCTTAATAAGACTTAATACAATAATAAGTGTAAAATGTAAATGACTTAAAGCAAGGTCATAAACTGTTAGTTTTAAGTTGTTTGGTTAGCCTGGACTATTTTGTTTTGTTTTGTTTAAGAGATATTTTTTATTAATTTATTCATATTACATCTCAATTGTTACCCCATCCCTTCTATCCTCCCGTTCCTCCCTCCCTCCCGCTTTCACCCTATTCCCCTCCCCTATGGCTGTGACTGAAGGGGAGCTCCTCCTTTTACTATGTAGCCCTGGCTAGCCGGAAACTCACAGAGATCTATTTGCCTCTACTTCCCAGCACTGAGATTAAAGGCATGTGATACCATAGCCAACTTAGGGTAGTTTTTAGAATTTTTAAAGAATGTTTTGAATTTTCAAATCAAGATTTTTTTTTAATATAAAATGTGGGTTTGGTTTTGCTTAGAATTAAGAAAATCTGGCAGGATATAGTTCACCTTTTCCCATAGCCGTGGTTAACCAAGTTAAAAAAAAAAAAACTGTAAACTTTTATTCAGTCTTTATTTCTGACAAATGGTATGTGAGGGTACAGTCCTGACACTTGTTGGTGTGTACAACAGCTAATCATAAATCAAGACTTTAATGGAACATCAAATTTTATTGTAATTTACCCATTTCAGCCTTGATACTTAGCACAGATTGATACACACTTTTCATGGAATCAAGTCAAATAAAATTAACATAAAAATAAAAATAGAAGTTTAATGGCTAAGTGTCAAAGAAGCACTTTAAAAAAACAAACTTGCAAGAATTCCTGAACATTACATCCAAGCTTTATATTTATTGGAGATTAATCTATGTACATAACAATGAGACGCTGGCATGCCATGGTTCTCCAAGTGTGTGAGCTAAATGCTGCTCTTAAGTGACAGAGAAAATTTTCTCACACCCAAAGAACCAATCAGAATGCCAGCATGTCTTCAGCTCTACAGTGCCATCTCCTGGTTCCAAACAGCGAAGTCCCAAGCATAAAACTCACTGAAGGGAAATACAAAAATCAGAAAGGGACACTGTTCCCCTTTGTGCTGTAAAACTTTTGTTTTTCTGTTGCTGTATAAACTTGATCCTTTGGGGGAAAAAAAAAAAAAGGCCTTCCTGAAGAATAAACAAAATGAACTTTCACAGTGTTAAAATATTAACAAGTGTCTATCAACTTGGATTGTGTGGTAATTGCATGTGATTGTTGCATATCAAAACAATGCTTCGTTTTCGAGCAGACCATGAATCTAGAAAAGCAACACAAAACTTTCAATGGTCTTCTTAGCACACATGGTGTGAGTGACTATACTGTTAGATGTGTGGTAGACCCAACTTGTCAGCAATATAGAAGTCTTTCCTCCCCTAGACATCTGAATGAAGTGCTCATTTATGCCAAGAAACCAGAGAAAAACAATGTATACCATTATGTAAAGAATTTATTTACTGGTGCTAAATGCTCTAATTATTTCCCTTTACATTGAAGGATTAAAAGCTCCCAGTAGTCCCATCATATGAGTGATTAATAAGGAAGCCACTTCTGCTAGTTTATCTCAGATATCTAAGAGAGAATAAACAAAGAATCCCTACTTTAACTTATTAAGAGATACTAGCTATCACAGCAATATTGTGACTAGTCCAAATGTATAGATATATAAGATACGGCTTTTTAGCTGGCTCTTTGAGGTTAAGGAATTTAGTAGAGATTGTATTTTTTTTTCATTTATTTACTATTTGTTAATATTAGATAATCTCCAAGATAGAAAGCGTGCCATGGTAGAAGAAAGTATCTGTCCCAGTACATATAAAAAAAGGTATGGTTGCCTTTGTCACACTGAAGAAGACCAGCAACGTGGAAGGAATGTGATCTTGCCTTAGACTGGGCCCAAGGTGAAAGCAGTCTTCAGTGGCTTGACCCCATTGAGAGACTCCACTGATACTCCACTGAGATAAACATCTGTGACGAGACTGATGGAGCCATTTTGGGCCTGGGATTAAGGACAAAGGTGGGGGGGGGCGGGCAGGTACTCAAGCAAGGCTATTGTATCTATGAGAGGAGCTAACCAGAGGAGAGACCAGTGGTTCCAGC
Organism: Acomys russatus; assembly: GCF_903995435.1. Lineage (NCBI taxonomy): Eukaryota > Metazoa > Chordata > Mammalia > Rodentia > Muridae > Acomys > Acomys russatus. Next base: position 30,907,541 of record NC_067164.1, on the reverse strand, counting down.
CCAACAGCATGGGGGCTGGGGGAGGGGGGCTGTGGGGAGGGGGAAGACTGTGCTTGGAGAGGAGCTGAGGGAGCTGAGCAAGGAATAAGGCTGTAAATTTGAGCCACAAGCAGTGCTATTTTCTCTGTCAGGCAGAGGTTCTGCGAGATTACCGTTGAATTACGCCAAGGGATTCGCCCCACGGAACTGATACCCAGAAGGTTCCATTCTTATTCTCCTTTATCTCTTTTCCATCCTGTTTAGGATAGTCAGGTTGTAAGGAAGATATCTTTGTTTAATAAGTTCATAATAAAGTTTAATTGTTAAGGAACCAGAGCCAATACAGCAACCTATGGAAGCAGTGTTAGCAAGGGTGTGGAGAAACTGTAACCGTTGCAATTACTTTATGATACATCTAGCAATTCCACTCCTTAGTCATTCCCTCAAACAACTGAAATCAGATCAGGATCTCAAAGACATAATAGCATGCCTGTTGTCACAGTATCCAAGATGTAGAAACAGCCTTTATGTCTGACATAAGACTAGTGGTATAAAACAACATGGCATCTTTCCCTTCCCTCACCTCTTTGCCTCCTACAGCAGGCAGAAGAGCTGGCCCCAGGTCATCAGAGCAGGAGAGCTGTCCCTGCCCCTCACCTGTTACAGCACTCAGGAGAGCAGGCACTACAACCTCACCTGGGCAGCACATTAGAGCTGGCCCTGGATGTGAGGATTACAGGTGAGCCGACCTGAGGGCACGTGTGTGGGAGAGCTATCCCTGCCTCTTGGCTGGTAGGTGGTGGTTCAAACTAGAGAAAGACGCCTTTCTCCCCTCCCTTGTCCCTCACCATCTATGGCAGGCAGTAGAGCTGGCCCAGGGTCATGAGAGTGGGAAAACTGGCCATGTCCCACACCAACTGCAACACTCACCAGAGCAGATCCTGCACTTTGCCTTGACAGCAGGGAAGAGCTGACCCTGGTAGCAGGGGTTGATGGTGAGCTGTCCCTGAGGGCATGAGAACAGTAGAGCAGTGGGTTGACCACCTCTGATACCTCTCAGGCCCAAATCCAGGGCTTTAAATTGACTTACCCCAACATCTACCCCAATCAATGAACTGCTAGAGTGCATAAAGAGGCCAGTCCTATAGATTCAGAACTACAGGATCTCCATGACACAGGGCAACAACAGGATATCAGAGAGGAGTCTCAGTGAGGTTCCAGTATCTACAGAGTAGGAGAAGCCAGAGGCCATGTACAAGACCAACAAGTCATTGCAATGAACATTTGCAAGCGGAGAACTGTGGATAAAAGGATATAATGTGGAACATATTGCTACACACCACAGCTTCTGTAAGGAGATTTTTATTCTCCATTGGTGGGGAGGCCTCAAAAGTGATGGGTGGATGTGAGGGGAAGAGGAGGTGAGGAGGATTGGGATGCATGATGTGAAATTCATAAAGAACCAATAAAAAGTTAAAAATATATATATATATATGGCATATACACGCAATGAAATATTCTTCCTTGAAAATTAAGAAAATTCTTCAATGTGTAATGATGTGAAGTGTGTTTAAGATGTTATGCTAAGCAAAGCAAACCCATTGAGAGTGACAAACACCACATAATTAATTCCATTTACATGAGGAATCTAAAACACCTAAACTCTTAGAATTGGAAAATAGAATGATAGTTACCAGTGACTCTGGAGGAAGGAGGAATGGAAACTTCCTAATCATGGAAAACAGCTACATCTTCCATCTTGGAAGATACAAATAAGATGCCATTATACCCTTTGTCTCATTCATTAAATTATCAGACCATTTACTATTAATTTGAAATATCACCTTTTCTTGAAACAAACTTCAATGTATTTCAGCATGTGTCTTGCCTCTCTGCTCTCTATGTAGGATTTGTTTTCTTCCCAGTACTATGGTAGATTATTATAAATGTATATGTTTTAATGTTTGGTAATTAAAGTTCCCGTGCAAAATTCTTTCTCAAAATATACTGGAACATTCTTGTCCATTTATTCTGCCAGTCAATTTTAGAAATGTTACATGACTTCAAAAGAAAAGTTAGTCTAGATTAGTATTAGAACTATATTAAGCATATAAATTATTTTGCCAAAAATTACATCTGTGAAATAGTTGGTCTCCTGGGTATCCTTACTGGTATTAAATTCTAAGTCATTTTATTCCAATTTGGGGCTATTTTTGTCAATCTACAAATTTAAATTGAAACTTCCCAGGGACTATTTCATGGTCCTGTCCACAGCCTGAATGTGCTCGGCCATTGCCATGTATCTCACTACAACAAAGTGTAGCGATAGATAATCATAAAAACCGAATGGTCTTATAGTTCATCATTTAGGTTGGCTCAGCATGCTCTCCCAGGCACCAAAATGCAGCAATTGCATGTTCTTTGAATTTGATATGTAAGGAACAGATCAAAATAAAAATCTAAATTCAAGTCGTTTGACACTTCTTAATTGGATTTTTTTTAAGTGATTGGTAGTCTCCTTTTATTCTGGAGAAATGAACAGACTAGCTTCAGCTGACTAAAACGTTGTGAGTATGCAAATATGGAATGTTGTCGCTTAAGAACCAAAACCTTCCTGAGCTATGACAAGTCCTTGTAAAAACAGCCACTCACTCTCAACCTCTGAATGCAGTCTAACTTTCTGTTTTGCTTCTTGCTTGTTTTTAAAAGTTTTTTTTTGGAGGGGGAGAGGTTATGGGATATTTTCTGGTTAGGGGTTTTTTTAGTTTTTTATTTGGTTGGTTGGTTTGGGGTTTTGGGGGAGGGGTGTCTTTCCAAGACTACTTTTAAACTCATGATCCTACTGCTTTGGCCTCTCAAATGCTAGGCTTGCCATGTGGGCACCAGCATGCACGGTCCCATATTACTAATTATTTCACAATACCCTCAGAATGTATTAATCTTAGAAAACGTTTAGCCTTCACCACCCCTTAAGGTAAGAATGATAAAAAATAAGATGTGAACCCAGTGAGAACAATTTGTCACTTCTCTCTAGCCAGCCAGCCTACCAGTGTACCCACCAATGTATTTGTCATAATTTTGATTTATGGCTCTCTTTGCTCTTTGCCTATAAAAGTTCATGTCATTTCTTCTATTGCAGAACATGCCATTACATTCCCAAGCCCTGGTAACTCATAGTTGACGTAAAATAAACTGTTTTCTTATTTTCTTTAAAGCAGGGTGGTTATTCTACATTAGCTGTGTGAAACTGGGAATGTTTTTACAGTTTTGACTTTCTTGTCATTGCTGTTGTATCTCTGTCTCAGAATCCTATGTAGTATACACATCACTATAAGACTTTCCCATCATGTAACCTGGACCACAATTGCTTCACTCCAAGTTAGAAGAGTCTAAGAAGCTACTAATCCAGACTGGGATGTAGGGCAGACACACTTTCGTGATGAATACCTGCCGATACATCCATAAAAAGAACTTCCGGGGGCTGGAGAGATGGCTCAGAAGTTAAGAGCACTGGCTGCTCTTCCAGAGGTCCTGAGTTCAATTCCCAGCAACCACATGGTGCCTCACAACCATCTATAATGAGATCTGATGCCCTCTTCTGACATGCATGTGAAACACTGTATACATAATAACAAATCAATAAATCTTAAAAAAAAAAAAAATCTTTCTAAGAATTAGGTCTGTCAAAGCCCAAGAACAAATCAGCTGTCTGCTTCCCACAAACTCCAAACCCCTAGCTTCCTTATGGGAGGAGTCTGACTGTATGTGTGTACCGCCTTCTAGTTTTAAAGCAGTAGCATTGAGGCAAGACTTCCTACAGAGCATTCTGTTTAATATTCACACACAAAGATATTTCTGTAACCGGTCAAGCTAAACAGGTCCTTATAAAGGACATTTCTCAAGTACTTACTATAAAATCATGGAGTGTGAAAGCCTTAGGACAGGAATGGATTTTATCCTTCCCCCAGAACGGACACAGAATTCTTTTTAATCCTTCAGTCATTACCAATGCTTTGAAGAGACTTTCCAGGAATAATAAGGATAGACACCATTCTCTCCATATTAGAAAATTCCTTAGTTTTCCACAGAAAGTCAGCTTTAATGCAAAACCACAAATTCTTTGCATATAGAAAGTACAGATGTGGGGGCTGGAGAGGCGGCTCAGAGGTTAAGAACACTGACTGCTCTTCCAGAGGTCCTGAGTTCAATTCCCAGCAACCACATGGTGGCTCACAACCATCTATAATGTGATCTGCTGCCCTCTTCTGGTGCCCGGGTATATGTGCAGGCAGAGCACTGTATACATAATAAAAAATAAATATTTTTTAAGTACAGATGTAGTTACACATTGACCAGATTCATTCATGCTTTTACCTCCGAGCTTTGTTCTCAGTCCTGGCTCTTCTCAGCTATGTGTGTACTTTGCACATTGCTCGATTATGATAAGCCTCAGCTTATGAACCTACATTGCAAGGGAAACGGTCATTTCTCATACAGTTTGTGCAAAGACTAACAAGTAACAGATACAAAGGAAGGGGACTTTTTAAACTATAAAAGGTCATGTCTATATGTTGTCATAAGCTACCTATTTATCTTAATTTGAAAAAATAGACACTTACCCTGGAAAGCTGTATTAGATAACATGAGATAAAATTATTATCTTCATAAGCTGTGGTAAAAATCTGTAAGGAGCATTAAGAGGAGATACACTTTGGACATGGCTAGAAAATACTGCACCCCAGCAGGGTCAAACCCTCTCCCCAGGATAAACAGCAAGCTCTGAAGCTCCATGTTCAATATCCAGGGCGGTGACATCACCTGGGTCCCCACTGAACTTTTAATTAAGAAAGATCAAATGAAGAAAGTTCGGTCCTCCCCTCCGGCTCACCACCTTGGTGAGCTGTGGGCTCACCCTTGGGGCAATTTGACTCCGAACCCACAGCTTCCTCAGCAGACAGCTCACGTTCCCAACATCTAGCTCCAGAGGAGACATCACCTCCTTCGTGTCGCACACACAGCTGTAAAGAGTGAGCTCTTACATCACGGGGTCCACAGAGGCTGAGGTAGGACAGCGGGAAGGGGAGCCAAAGACTTTCGCTCTTGGCTTATCGGGGCTAGGAGCTGGTTGCTTCTAGCATTTCTCTCTGTACTTTAACTCTCAAGCTTTCAGGCTGGTAGGCTTTCTGTTTGGGGCCTTGGGGGCCGCCGGTCACAGTGAGAAACTCTGAACTTCCTTAACTGTTATGCTGATGGCTCTGGCTACTATACTTTAATTCTTAATCTTTCAGGCTGGTAGACTTGCTGTTTGGGACTGCTGGTTGAAGCGATAAACTATACTTTAACTCTTAAACTTTCAGGCTGATAGTCTTCCTACTTTGAGCTACTGTTTGCAGCAAGAAGAAAAACTCTTAAAACCATACATTCACACAAACATAGGGGGCTCCCACAGATCATTCATAAAAACATATATAGACAATCAGACAGACACACACATTTTTGGATGAAGCAGGGGGCTTCACCAAACAAGTTCTAGCAGGCTATACAAGTTCATACATACACACACATACACATATGTACATACACACATACATGCATATATACAAACACAATCAGACATATAAACAGGCAGGCAGAAGACAGACACATTTTTGGATGAAGCAGATGGCTTCAACAAACATTTAGTTCTGTCTTTGGTTTTTATAACATCTATGAAAAGAATTACCTCATTCAAAAATAGATACAATTGTTACATAAAAGGGGGGTTACAGTACGACTATGGGTTCTAAGTTCTTTCATTAGAACTATATCTAACTAAATAGTTTTGTTTCATAAGTTTAAAGCAGTGGTTTTTTATCTATATGCTCATGATGAGTTCAGAGCAGAAGTTTTATCTTTTTCTTATTTCAAATGTACATTATATGTTCAAAATAAGAGTTTTTTTATGTCATGGTTTTTCTAAGAAATGGGTGTCTTCTTGTATAGATAACCATTTATTTTGTTTCTGTATTCATGTGGTCTTTCTTGTCGTAGTGTACACCTGGGCCTTCTGCTTGGACTAAACCTAGAGCAAACATATTTCCTTGATTACTAATTTCTTTCAACCTTGTTTCCTTTCTTGGTGTAATTCGCATGGAGGCTCACAGAGCTCCTATCAGTCTTTGCTATATTGCAGGGAGGTTTAAGGTTATTTGAATCAATTAGAAACCATTGTCAGGAATTATAAAATCATCTGTAGGATATCTGCCCAACACAGAGAGTAACACCTGTGGAGGAATAATATTACGCTATAGGCAGTGAGGTCTGTGCCATGCCAGATGTGTGAGACAAGCATGGAAAGGCAGCACAGCAACAAGAAGCAGTCCTGCCTTTCAGCCGCCGCCATGCCATCCAGACTGAGGAAGACCCAAAAACTCCGGGGCCACGTAAGCTACGGGCACGGCTGCATCGGTAAGCACCGCAAGCACCCTGGAGGCCGCAGGAATGCTGGAGGCATGCACCATCACAGGATCAACTTCGACAAATATCACCCAGGTTACTTTGGAAAAGTTGGTATGAGGCATTACCACTTAAAGAGGAACCAGAGCTTCTGCCCAACTGTCAACCTGGATAAGCTGTGGACACTGGTCAGTGAGCAGACACGGGTCAATGCTGCAAAAAACAAGACTAGAGTTGCTCCCATCGTTGACGTTGTGCGATCAGGTTACTACAAAGTTCTGGGGAAGGGCAAGCTCCCTCAGCAGCCAATCATTGTGAAGGCCAAATTCTTTAACAGAAGAGCTGAAGAGAAGACTAAGTGTGTTGGAGGTGCCTGTGTCCTGGTGGCTTAAAGCTGCCTGGGGAGGTTAATTAAATGCTAACATTTAAAAAAAAAAAAAAAGAAGAAGAAGAAGAAGAAGAAGCAGTCCTGAGGCAAAATCTGCGGGGCTTTGCCTAAACCATTCATCAGCCATGCAAAAACAAGTGGGCTTGCTTGCTTTTGCCAACCCAGCATGCAATCGCTTCCAGCACACAGTTCCCTCAGGAGGTCCACGCAAAGAATGTAATCATTCTACACGTTTCTGGACTCAGCAGCTTTTTAGAACTGTGGTGCAAGTCTCTATCAACTCCGTAATTCTTTCATTTTGCATGTTTGGATACCAACATCACATGAAAAAAAATGTCAAATTCTGCTGCAAGCTCGCCGTGTGGCCTGCCTCCTTCAGCCACAATCATGACAGCCTTGTATTGCCCACCTATTGGAATCTGGAAAAATGAGTCCCTACGTGCCCTTCCTTGAGCCCAGTACACTGGAGACACGATCATTTTAGGAACCACTCCTTTGAAACAGCTATTTCCCAAAGAAGTTTTTCTATTCACATCCTAGAGCACTTGCTGAACAGATCTCTCTCTCTGCCAAAGCACCTTTTCTATTGTCCTAACGAAGAATGGCAAGTCTCCCATTAATTGTGCTGCTTTATTTAACAGCACAATTTGTTTACACCAAGATTTGTCTACAGCTACTTTGTATGCAGCTTTAAACTCGTTCATACTCCCTTCTTTGCCAAACTGTACATCCTCACACTTTTCCACTCCACTCTTTATCCTTCGTCATGAAACATCTTGGTCCATTCCTTTTGAATTCAGCTTCCCTTAAAATGTCAGGGCCTGGACATGAGGGTGTGTAGATCCTTACCAGAACACCGCATCAATGGCTTCTATCCTTATCTCCAAAGAGCCCTGGCTCCCCTCAGAGACCTCAGAGCTGAGTCCACACTCTCCACATTTCCAGGGCTTCTCCAAGTTGGCCACGTGCCTCCTACTAAACGATTCTGGAGGTATAAACAGTCACATTTTCCTCACAGCAATATCCTCGATCATCAGCATCGATCTTCTGTATTAGCTACTTGTCTCCTTATTGTGATGGAATGAATGCCTGACAGAAACAAGTTAAGGGAGGGTGGACTCGCTCTGGCTGGCAACTTAAGAGAAGGAGTGGTGGGAAGGAGTCGCGCCATTGATGTGCGTGCCTAAGAAACTGAATTTCTATTCTTATTTAATTTTAATTGATGTGAGTGAGCATGTGTGGTTATTAGCTATTACATCAAAGCCACAGGTGAAGGCAAATAGCACGTATACTCTACGTGTATGCACATGCTGGTGCCACAGTTGAGGAAGGCACTAGCAGACATAGCAAACCTGAATTACTGAGTCCTAGAGTCATACAGGATGGTAATTCAAGCAGAAGTTCTAAGGACACCTCTGTATGAATGGGCACGTCGTTCAAATTCAGGTGTCAGTACTGACAGAGAAGAAACAAGGGGGAACGCTATCCTTTGCTCAGAATCAGGAAGGCTTTTGTTCGTCTGTTTGTTCAGAGAGAATGGCTCTAGAAAATGAAGCTGACTGTACAAAGAATGAAATGGGATATGATATACAAAAGGAGGCTATATTTCACTCATAGTGAACAGAGAAAAGGAAAAAAATAGAGGAATTTTTTTTTTTAATCTCTGCTATTCTGACCCCTGGACCAATGAGAGGGCTTATGTGGTCGAGCTCTTTAAATAGCTATAAAAAGAATTCATTGCGAACTCGAAGAAGCCGAGCAGTCCTCTGAAAGAGAGCTCTACTGGGATGTGGCAACTTTCTATATAAAATAGCACATGGGAAAAGGAAACTCTCTTCATTTTGAAACTTGCCATTTTTATGTATGTCATTCTTATTAATGTAATTCAAGAAGACATCATTATCAGCTAAAAAAAAAAAACACTGAGGGACGGGGTACAGATCAATGGGAGAGTGCCTCATTTGTGTAAAATCCTGGGTTCGTTTCCCAAAACCATAGATTTTTTTTTCATTTACTGAGAAGAAGCACTGTTTACTTTTCAATTTTTAACAAGCCTTTACCTCCAAATGTCTACTAAGGTGATGGTTGGCTTCATTCCAGCAAGCATCTTCTTACTAAGATTTATTTTAGTTTTAATTATGGGCGTGTATCTGAGAGATGTGCATGTGAGCACAAGTGCTCACCAAAGCCAGAACCAGAGGGGCCACATCCCACGATGTAGCTGCTGAGAACCAAACTCAGGTTCTCTGCAAGCAGTATGTAGCTGCTTAGCGAGCGCTCCAGCCCCTCAAACATCTTTTACCAACTTGGCTCAGACTTTATTTTGCCTTAGCTATCAGTTTGACCTTTTGTCAAGCTTTCTATAAGCCCTGCCATACTTTTCTTAGCAACCCTTCTTTGCATTTGCTAAATTGTGCCTATAGATTAAAGAGCAGTTATGAAATATTACATTTATATAAAATGGAGAACAATAGAGACTTTAATATTTGATGATGAGCACATTTCTCCAAGATTAGATAGAAAAGATTTACAAAAAGGGCCAGTGGGGTATGAGGAAAGTTGTCTGTAATAACATCAGGGGAAAAAAGAGCTAAAGCACAAAAGCTCTGCAATTGCTAACCAGGAATTACTTCACAAGATATTAACTGTCAAATGGAAAAAAAACAAAAAAACAAAAACAGTGCTCTGGCTTTAAAGTTCCTATGTTCCTGGAAGCCAGAGGATGAGCTGTTACTGTTCAAGGTTACCTCCTTCCACCATTAATGCTGTTCTTGTTCATGTAGAATCTGCTTCCACGTGGCCCACTTAGAGAATAGTCTGTGGAGGAATAAATAGACTCCACCCCAAGCAAAGAAAGAGGAAGAGCCGTGGAAACTCACAAAAGAAATGGTAGAATCTTAGAAAACTGCAAGGAGAAGAGGAGAAGGAAGCAAAGAAGGAAGAAGAGGATGAGGTAAAAGAGGAGGAGGCGCAGGGTGGGGGTAAGGAGAAAAGAGGGGAGAGGGCAGAGGAGGATGAGAATAAGGAGAAAAAACAAGTGATATACTGCAGTCTCTGTTGGGGTGGAAGACCAGATAGTTTAGTTTCGCAATTAAGCTTAGTTGTTTAGGGGTTGGGATGTTTTTATGTCTAGATAGGTGTTTTAAGTTGATGATAATGAGATATGATTGATATTGGTTTACATTTAGAATTTTGGATGCACCAAGATAGGAAAGATGTTTTCTTCAAGGCTGTCAAATACAAATAGCCAAATCACTATGAATGTAACATTTATATAATTCCTGATTGCTCCATGGTTCTTCTTGCCGTGGGTGGTTTATTTTATATACATGTAATGATATATATGTGAAAAATGAAAATATATTTAATTTTTTAAAATGAAATAAAAAAAGAGTGGCACAAGTCAAGGAAAGGGAAGAAAACAGTTCCTCCCCAAGAGGCTCACAGCCCTCCTGACCCATGGAGGGCCTGTGAGTTGGGTAAATTTTGGCCTCTACAACTGTAAGAGAATAAATACCTGCTATTTTAAACTGAAAAAAAAGAAGGAGGAGAAGGAAGAAGAATAGAAGAAGAAGGAGAACAAGAACAAGAAGAACAAGAACAAGAAGAAGACAAATCCAATAAAGCTCAGGGTCTATGTGAGTTCTAGGCCAGCCTGGTCTACAAAGCAAGTCCAGGACAGCCAAAGCCACACAGAGAAACCCTGTCTCAAAAAGAATAACAAGAACAAGAAAAAGAAAAAGAAAAGAATGAGGAGATGCTCAAATTCCTGATGACAGTGATCTATCAGGCTGGAGTGCTGAAGCATGGAGGAGAATTCTCAGAATTTTGGACAGAGGTCCATGTGCAGAAAATGAAAGGTAATTTATAAGCATCAAATGTGAACAAACTCCCAACTGAATGACTGAGGTAGGCACTGGGCATGAGGCAGTCCCCAACTGAATGACTGAGGTAGGCATTGGGCATGAGGCAGTCCCCAACTGAATGACTGAGGTAGGCATTGGGCATGAGGCAGTCCCCAACTGAATGACTGAGGTAGGCATTGGGCATGAGGCAGTCCCCAACTGAATGACTGAGGTAGGCATTGGGCATGAGGCAGTCCCCAACTGAATGACTGAGGTAGGCAATGGGCATGAGGCAGTCCCCAACTGAATGACTGAGGTAGGCATTGGGCATGAGGCAGTCCCCAACTGAATGACTGAGGTAGGCACTGGGCATGAGGCAGTCCGTGAGAGTGCCTTAGGAACACATGCTTTGCTACCATCTGAAGACAGAAATACAGCCTTGGAGAGGAATGAAGACCGGTAAGTAATATCTGCCCATCAAGTACCAGATGCTTGGATTTTATCTCGCCAACTTCACCAAATGTTGAATGATTCCCCTCTATTTGGCCACGTGTCCATCAAAATTTATCCTGTATCTCAATGTCCCCAGGAGATACAACACAAGGACTGCCCAGGGCATGGACTACTCTCCTGGCAGTGGCATCTCCTGAGCTGGCCTTCTACTCTGATGAGGCAGACTTCATGACACAGAAACATGGGAGGAAGTCTTTGGGCTTCCCCAACGCCCCACTCCCAGGACAATCAGATCCTCTGTTTCCATTCCAATGGGCTCCAACAATGGTGCACTAAGCTGCCCAACGCAAACTGCAAGCCGTCTGGCTGTCTTTTGATGTCCTTCCCATGAAACCACACAGCTGCATCTGTTCCCTTGCTTCTCCAAAGTCTCTGCTGAAATGTCCCCTCACCAAGACGCCTTCCCTGACCACCTGCGTTAAAATACACTTTTCCACACTCTCATAAGCCTTCCCACACCATCTCACCATGGTCATGCCGCCATCTTTTTCTCTATGGCATGTGCTATTTCCTGTGTCCTGTGATATTGTCTTATGGTATATGAGTGTACATATGAATATGAAGGTTTGGTTAACTAGCTCTTCTGTAAGTCCATGAAAGTAGAAACCATGTTTTATTCATTATTATATCCCCAACAGTTCTAGGCACTTGGTAGACACTAAATAAACATTGACTGGATGAATAATGAATCGCATTTAACTAGTTTCATAGTAACTAATAGAAGAGCTTGGGTATTTTTGCCACCACTTCCAGAATCACTACTCTGGGGCAGAGTCCTCATTCTGTCTTCTTGATGCTGCTTCGTGTCTTCCTTTGTGAACAGAACCATGGCTGTCAAATGACACAAATCATGAATCATTTGAAAATAAATACAATTGAAACATGACCCACTTTGGAGAAGACCATGTCAGACCATTGAGCTTGTTGGGTGTGGTCTGTTTACAAGTTTTAGTTTATGACATTTTGCGTATCTTCATCATAGAGGGAAATTTAATTTTTTTCCTTGAAGTTCAACTTTTTTTTTTTTTTTTTTAGGAAAAGTGACATTGGAAAGAAAGTCTGAGGGGTTGTGGTCTGGGAATGTATCTTGCTTGCTGGTGTGTTCTCGTAGCATGCATGAAGTCCTGGGTTTCATCCCTAGCACTGAATAAACTGGGCATATGAGTGCACGCCTGCAATCCCTGCACTGGGAGGTGAAAGCAGAGCTCATAAAGTCCTCTGCTGTACATCAAGTGTTAGGTCAGCCTAGAATATGTGAGACTTTGTATCCAAAAAGAAAAGAAAAGTAACAGGAAACAAGGGAAAATAGAATATGAAAAAGAAGTGGAAGATAGCAAATAATAATAGGACTTTAAAAGCATATAAGGAATATTTTTCTGGTGACAAAAAAATTAGAGAAATTCGGAGTCTCTGGTCTGTGAAATGAGAGGACATTAGTGCCAATGTCATAGGCTCATAAATACTGAGAATCATTTTTTCTTCTCTCACTAAAGAGAAACATCACATTATTATCATAATGGTAAATATAGTTGTGTCTGCGTTATTTTCCCTTTTCCCATCAAACAGAATCATCAAAGCATTGTCCTCAGCATTGTTCCACAGTCAAAGCACACCTAACTGTTGTTTTCATTATTTGCAGTGTCTCCTAAATGACAAGAAGAGGCCTGAGCAATCATCAGTGCACACAACCAACCCTGCACTTCAGGCGTGAGCAGGGATCCTAACACCCAACTTAGCACTCAGACTGACACCAGGGAAGAAAAGTCCTCCCTCACAACCCACACGCCTTTGGTCTTCCTTTAAGTAAACATCCCAACTCTGATGAGGAAAACCACAGCAGAGCTGTCTGCCTGGATTTCCTAATACCAGTCTGCCTTAAAACTCTGGGCATGCTCTTTTAGATGCTATTTTCCCTGATGTTTCAACATAAAAACAAAATGAGTGAGCCGGGCATGGTGGCACACACCTTTAATCCCAGCACTTGGGAGGCAGAGGCAGGCGGATCTCTGTGAGTTCGAGGCCAGTCTGGTCTACAAAGTGAGTCCAGGACAAGAAAAACCTTGTCTCAAAAAAAAAAAAAAAAAAAGAACATGTGTGTATTTAAATAGTTGTCACCAATAGCAATATTCTGTCTTGATCAAATAAAAAACATTGTACTCCTTTCTTGCAGTTCTTAACAATTTTCTCTTGTCTGGCTTTAGACATTTAGCAACGTTGCTTCCCAGCAGGGGTGTGCTGCTCCCCCACCTTTAGTCTTTCTACCCAACAGTCAGGGAGAGAACCCCTCCAATCTGAGCCATTCTTGGGCATCCACTACGTGTCAACAAAAGTGAGATATGACCACGCACTAGACAGGCATAGTCCTGCCTTTATTGTGCTTAGCCTTTTAATGAAAGAGAGAAAGAGAGTCAACAAACAGGTAAGTGTAGAAAGTATGATGTCACGAAGCCAACCGATAGTTGCCTTGATAATGAAAACAGGGAGAAAAGAATTTAAGAAAGATGACTATGAATGGCCTTCTAGGGAAAGCTGAAAACGTGAGGACAGGAAAGAGCAGCCACACGGAGGGAGAAGAGGCGTCCTGGCCATGAGCAAGGAGTCTACAAAGGATGCAAAGCAGGGAAGTCCCAGGCTGAACACACAGCAAGAACACACCTGGATTTCTTTTTCAGAAGCATCTGGTGGGATCTTTTGCCCATTACCCTACACACTGACCTTTTAATCCTTGGCAATCGGGTAATAAACCCGTAATTACATTCAACTGATAGATGATTGGCTAAAATCGTAAACTACAGTTTATTTGTTTATTTGATTGTTTTTCTGAAAATGGGAAATCAAAAGAATCTCTTCTTCTGCATATTGGCAAATAAATTGGTACAAGTGCTTCAGAAAGAGTTGGATTGTGCTTAGTTAAACTGAATGTGTGTGTGTGTGTGTGTGTGTGTGTGTGTGTGTGTGTGTGTGTGTATGAAGAACAACTGTCCATGAGCATGAATAGAAACATTGCCACTGCACCAAAATATGATCGTTCAAAAACCATTTATAGAGGAATTGATAAGTTATAACATACTCTAAAATATAATACTATATAACAAAGATATGCATCAACTGTAGCTATGAGTGAGTACATGGGAGGGTCTCAAAAACATATTCATATCAAAAATAAGATGCAAAACATAAACAAAGTGATTTCATTTACCTCAGAGTCAAAAGGTAACAATATGATCTATAGATAGGCTGTTAAAAGTATTAAAAATTAATAGAAATCATCTGGAAACGTGTCTGAAATGGGCTGGGGAAGAAAACTACAACTGTATATTCTGTTTTCACCTAGTAGTGTTGATCTGAAATCCACATGTCTCTTTAAATTTAAGCTGTTTATGCTACCCAGGAAGTCCTCACTACCTCTGCACCTCCCTCTCCCACATACCACCCAGCTTTCCTCCCTTCTTCTCGTCCTAGCTGACAGCTTTCTGTCTACAGCCTTGCAAACTCTCAAGCCACAGAGTTCCTTCTTCAAGTACTAACTCCACAGACATATGCTGACACCAGCTCATCGTTCCCACTTTCCTACAGAAGAGTCTAACAAGGGACAGTCTGCAGGTCCCAGAAAACCGATCTCTTGTCCTCTGGAAACCCATCGTTCGTACCCTTTTCTAGGATGCTGAGCTTCAGAACACTTTCCTTTCCTCCCTCGTCAGTGTCTCCCTCTCTGACGGACTGTCCCCAGCTGCACAGAGACCAGCCTTACACACTTTACTATTTGACAATGTTTTGGACAACATATGGCCTTCATTTTTGGTCATTTGTAGACGCTTTGCAAAGTTGACAGAGTCTTGTCTTTTCTCAGAAGCGTCCCAAGCATTCTATCTGTTGCCTGTAACTTTGTTTATCAAATGATATGCCATAAATTTAAGTTTTAGAACAACCATAACTCTAGGCTATTCTCCCATTATTTCACATATTTAGGTACTTCTTTTTTTTTTTTTTGGTACTTCTTAGTAGGATCTTTTTTTCTATTTTCACATTTCTGTTTTTGGTGTCTAGTTGATGTTTTGGTGGCATTTGCTAAGTGGTTTTCTTGTATATGTCAGTATAATAAAACATTTGTTCTCCATTCATGCAGGCATAGTACTGTACAATCTTATTTTTTTTTCATTCATCTATTGCCTGCACATACTTAAATGAATTCTAGCATTATGGTACATTTGACATCTAATAAGGCCACTTAATCACCATTATTGCTCACCTTCCTGGATTTTCCTTACCATTTGCAGGCGTTTTCTATTACAAATAACCTTTAGCACTTGTTTCGATATGTTCTAACCCCACAGAATTTCTTGTAATTTCATTGAGTGTTTTTCTTTTAAAAAGACTTGACATTTATGGTGCTAAATCTTCCAGAAACACAAATTTATAACGGCTCCACATCTGGGTGCATTCTGTGTCCCTAAGTGAAGCCTTATAACACATAGGAGGAAGCAGAGAGGACGTCTTCTGGTTATCTCTGCCTATATTATTCACTGACTTAGATGACTGACATATAGTTCAGATTTATGTGCAGTGTAGTTTCAGAAAAGTCACACAGAATCTCTGAGAGACTCATACACTGACAGAAGTGAACACAATGGTCAAAATGACACCTGTCCCATGCGTCCCCTTCACACTCCCTGCAGATCAAGTAAACCAGATCCCTCTTTGAGGAGTAAAGGTCACCAGAACTCTGGCTTTTTTTTTTTTTTTTTTTTTTTTTTTTGCTTTGCTTTGCCTTGCCTTGCCACTGGGTCTCAGGTTTCCTTTGATCTTCTTCTAGTTCTAAAGCAAAAAGATAACATTTTATTCATTCTCAATGCAATACTCTGATCCAATGGCTTTGCCTTTTTAACAGCATGCTTTGTTTTAATTAACACCCATGAAGCCTATAACTTAGCCAGGAGTATTCTGATTCAGTTGAACATCAGAAGTTCATTTAAAAAGTATACACACATACAGCTGGGGGTGGGGAGGGCAGGGGGAGGGGGAAGGCTGGGGGAGGGAGAGGTGGAGCACAAACAGATAAGATGCCAAACAAAGAGTGTATACTCTGCTCTCTAGCCATTAGCCTCATACATTTTTATGCACTGGTCCGTGACTCTTCTCTCTGGCACTGTTTTTGAGGCATCTGAGAGAGCAAAGTTTCAAGTTCTGTGCATGTGAACCACAGTTTCGATTCTAGCAGTTTTTAAGTATCATCAGTTGCAATAAAATAATCATGAACTGCTGAAGACAATTCTAGAGGTTCTTTAAGAATTTTTCAATAGTTAATTTTTCATAATCACACAGTTTTCTTAGCTGCATTGTTGTAAGCAAAAGCATTAGATCTTAAGTGTTTCTAGGTTTAAGGGTCATGACTTGACCCCTTTTGGGGGTCACATATCAGTTATTTATTTTGTAATTCATAACAGCAGCAAAATTACAGTTATGAAGTGGCAAAGAAAACAATTCCATGGTTGGGGGCTTGCCACATGAGGAACTGCATCAAAAGGTCGCTGCATTAGGAAAGTTGAGAACCACTGCTCTGGAAAAATGGCAAGGACTAACGGTAGGAAAGTGTGCTGGGGTCCAAATCGTATTTCTGTGCTACTGTCACCCACTGCTACTAAATACCTTCCCTACTGCATCAGCTACCTATGGCTGCCATGATAAATAACCATATGTTTACAGGGTTAAGCCACAGGATTTATTCCTGTACATATCTTAAGGCTCCTCAGCTCAAAGTCAATATTCCTGGGTTGAAATTAAAGGCTGTACTCTCTTGTGGCTCTTGAGGCTCCTGGTCAGCTTCCCTTCCCGCCTCGGATTCCAAAAGCTTTCTGTGTCCCTTGACTCATGGCAGTAGCACTTCAGGCTTTGTGTTTGCCCTCTTACAAAGGCATGTGCCAGCACACCTCGGGCCTCCCTGGATCACCCAGAATAACCATCTCAAGACCCTTAGCTGAATCAGATCTTTGAAGATCTTTGTCCCAGACACAATCACAGATACAATTTCCAGGAACGTGATATGTGGGCACCATTATTTAACCAAGACTGCACCTACTCATGTTCCAACTCTAGCCAAGGACAGAAGGTGGCAGTGGAGGGGGGATGGGGAGGGGGGAGGGGGGTAAGGGAATTAGATAACAATAAAGATAAGGGACAGGACTTCTTTTTAAAGACCTGGCCAGTTTAGGCATGAAGAGAAGAACTCTGCCAAAATGACAGCAAGAGAATTCACAGAGGTCAGAGATAGGATATTTTTGCCGTAATGCAAGAAAGCTATAATATTTATTTTAGACTAAAGGAGATGATCTGAAAGTATTCATTAAATTAAAATTATCAAGATACAAGAAAAGCAAATATCAGTAGCAAGTTTTGCTACTTACTGATGAAAAAAGGCTTTTATTGTTTTAAGGAGTAAACAACTCTCAGAGTTTAGATTAAAAAGTATCACAGAAAGTTGGGTATTTAAAGGCATATAAAACCGCGAGCATTATTAAATTCTGTTTGAACGAAAGTGTTTAATGTGAAGGCTTACTTCAGAGTGAGTTTACAACCATCACGATGGGGAGCACGGCTCCAGGCATGGCCATGGGGCAGCAGCTGAGAACTCAAAACTCTTCCACAAGCAGAAGGCAGAGAACTTACTGGAAATGACTTGGGCTCCTAGCCCAACCCCTGTGGCACACCTCCTCCAACAAGGCCACACCTCATCCTTCCCAAACAGTTCCACCAACTGGGGACCAAACATTCAAGCATACAAGTCTCTGGGGCCCCTCTCATTCAAAGCACCACAGTACTTTTTCAGAGGATCGGAATTCCATTCTCAGCGCCTACATGGCAGCTCACCACCAACTGTAACTCCAGTTCGGGAAATCTCGAGATCCCTTTTGGCCTCCCCAGGCACCAGGGATGAATGTGGCGTAGAGATGGAGATACATATGGGCAAAACACCATAGCACCTGCTGGCGTGGAACTCAGGCTAGGCCTGCCACATCCTCCTTAGTCCACAGCTTCTAAGTGTGTCTCTTTCTATACCACCATCACTTAGGAGGTGAAGGCAGGAGGATTAGAAGTTGGAGGTCGTTCTTGACTGCATATGAGTTG